>NW_024424008.1:575197-624767 GCF_017311325.1 Ursus maritimus
AGAGTTGAGGGTCCATCTCTGGGTTCTCTATTCTGTTCCATTGGTCTGTGTGTCTGTTTTTGTGTCAGTACCACACTGTCTTGATGATTACAGCTTTGTCATAGAGCTTGAGGTCCGGAATTGTGATGCCACCAGTTTTGGTTTTCTTTTTCAACATTCCTTTGGCTATTCAGGGTCTTTTCTGGTTCCATACAATATCCGTGTCCATTTTTGACTCTTGTGTCATTTACAGTTACCGTTCTGATGCTCTTGCAAAATATCGTTCAGCTTCAAGAAGATTCACAAAAAGGACCTTTGACAAATACAGGTTTCTGGTAACCTTCAGATCCTAAAATTAAACTATGAATTTCCAGAACATATGAAAAAGCTGCATTTAAACAGAACAAAAAGTAATAACATGGAACTGAATGAATTCAGGAAAATGATGACTGGGTTTTCTTGTTTGTTTTTTAAGAAAAAAAGATGAGCGTTTTTAATGACTCTGGTTCAAAACATTGTTGGTCCCCCTCCCCCAGTGTTTGCTCTTCCACGGTCAAGGAAACTTTTTCTCTTAAGATATCTACAGGGGCGCCTGGGTGGCTCAGTCAGTCGAGTGTCTGCCTTTGGCTCTGGTCCCGATCCCAGGGTCCTGGGATGGAGCCCCATGTCTTCTTCCGGCTCCCTGCTCAGCGGGAAGCCTGCATCTCCCTCTCCTACTCCCCCTGCTTGTGTTCCCCCTCTCACTGTCTCTCTCTCTGTCTCTCTCTGTCAAATAAATAAAACCTTTAAAAAAATGAAGGGAAAGAGAGAGAGAGAGAGAGAGAGAGAGAGAGTCGTGCTCTCTACCGACTGAGCCAGCCAGGTGCCCCTGGAAAGTCATCTTTCAGAGACACAAAGCATAGACTCAGATATGATGAGACAGCTTTAAGAAAGTCAGATCGATTTTATGGAGCCAATAAAGCCCCTTGGAAATGTTGGCCTGATACCTTACTTACAGTGTTCTCCTCAGTCTTACCAGGTGAGTAAAGAATGCCACCTCCTGACAGATGCAGGAACTTCAGGAAATTTGGAGGACCTCAAGATGAGAGAAATTGACCTCAACCTACAGGTCTTGCAGACAAATCCGATGGGAAATACTTGGCTTGGCTCTTGGCTTTAAAAAGGCAGTTAAAGGTTCAATCTAAAATTCCTTATAAAAAGCTACATCAAAGCAGATTTAAAAGAGGAAAGAAAGAAAGAAAGAAAGAAAGAAAGAAAGAAAGAAAGAGAGAGAAAGAAAGAAAGAAAGAAAGAAAGAGAAAGAAAGAAAGAAAGAAAGAAAGAAAGAAAGAAAGAAAGAAAGAAAAGAAAGAAAAAGAAAGAACCTTATATATGATTTGGTCAATTGCTATTTTTGCTGTGCTTACGTAGATGATTAGGCCATGTTTGTTAAAAACTGGGCTTGTTTCTAAACAAAATTAATCTTCATTTGGCTATCTTTGACAGGAATGAAGGTGACTTTAGGGAGAAAGACTGTATTTCAATAACACACTTTTGTAGGTGTTAGGTGCTAGTTCTGATGAATTATCTTTGAACATATGTTGTTTGCCTATAAACCTGGACTGGATCCTGAATCCTTCGGGTTTCCTTGAGTCTCTGACTATGACTGTTCAAACTAAGGTTTCCAACATTCTCCCATTCTCTTACCTTACAATCATTAAGAACTGAAAGTGCCCTTTTTCCTGAAGTGTGGCAAGTGAAAGCTGGTCAACTTGAAATAAATTTCAGGGAAATGGCAACAATAGCTCGTACATAGACAATCTTTGTGCCTGTTGCTCTATGGGCCACTCAAAATGAGACATTTGAACTACACACCAGAAAAATTCGTCAGATTGCCCCTGCCCACCCTCACTCTATCTGAGGATGCTTCAAGCCTGACATCCTAGAGACCTTCTCACCGGTAGTACTCTGGACTTAGACACTGGGTTTATCCCTTGTTCCAACCATTAACCAGTGTTTTCCTTTGGTTTCCATAGAAATGCCTCTTATGAACTACCGGATTGCTTGCTGAGCGAGGCGAGTCTGTGATAGTTAACTCGGCTTACTTGAGACTTTACCTCTATTAACTCCTGTTTGGAAATAAGAACCCATATAAATAGGGGCACCTGGCTGGCTCAGTCAGTAGAACATGCGACTCTTGATCTCGGGGTTGTGACTTCGAGCCCCACGTTGGAGTGTAAGAATTACTTAATAAAGATATGTAAAGGAAAAAAAAAAAAAAAAAAAAAAAAGAACCCATAGGAGTAAAAACCAAACACTAAGCTACTTGGCTACAAGAAGCCCTTAACCACCACGACCTTTGCCCCCCCCCCCCGTCCTGGGAGGGGCTCAGACTAATTTACCGGTCTGGCCTCCGAGGCCACGAGGCCCGCCGAGATCAGATCAATCTGAGACAGAATGAGACAGTTGGGTCATGCTATGCTATTACTATTCCATAGAGTATACTTGGGGATAAAATCAATGAGGAAACCATGTGAAAAATATCCAAGTTCTCAGATAAGGAACTATCTCTGAGACCCCCTCTCAATAACACAAGGGACCAAAAGTTGCGACCTGCACTGTATCAGACCCTTCCATTCCAACCTCTACTGCACCCCTTACTTCAGCTTGAGGCAGTGACAGAGCAGGCCTCTGTCCATGTTTCATAGAAATGGAATGAAGGACTGACACCCAAGATGAGGTGAACTCTTTGGACATCCTCTTTCCCCTTTTTCCCCTTACCCTCCTCCCTCCTCCCTCCCTCCCTTTCTTCCCAGAAGTTTGCAAGCTGCAGCCTAAGGGTTGGGGAAGTTTGGGAAAGCCATTCAGTGGAGGAAAGCCCCAGGCTCTGACTTTAACAAGAAAGCTTTCTGCATTTGAATGATACGATTGAATGAGGCCCATTAGAATGGATCACCCTGACCCTCCCTTCAGCTGCTCCCCCATCCCCACCCCCAGCTGGCGTTGTCCGGTCCGGGTGGGAACCATAGGCTGCGGGAGGGTGGGGAGAAAGCAATTTGCTGTTCGTCTAAATTGGTGAACTAGGCCCCTGGTCAAAAGGAAAAATCATGCACGGGTACAGATGAGTTGGTGTCTCAAGGCCAAGTGGTCAAAGTGCTGAAAGCAAGATTTCTACTGTGGATATTAGGAGATTTGTTCTGGGACCACCCTCCCATATGTGTCTCTGGCTGAGAAAGAGGGGCAGGGGAGCCCTGTAGGTGGGTGGGGGTGAGGGAGGGCGGGACCAGATCTGGAGCTCAGACTGGACTGTGGGCCTCCTGCCCCGGTGGGGGTGGCTGAGGAGCTGAGGCTGAGAGCTGAGAGCTGAGGGTGATGGGGCCTGCTCACGCTGATTCCTGCAACTCGGTTCCTTTTGGGAACCTTCTGTTATTTCTGCCGAGGTGCCTGGGTGCTGCAATAACCAAAGCTAGACTCCTCTCCTTCTAGTTCTTAAAAGGTCTGATTCTCCTTTTTTCTTGGTAAAGGGACTGAGCTGCACCCTCCCATCCTGCAAGACCCCTTGTGCAAATACTTCCACTTGAAGGGTCCCTTCACCTTGTCAGAAAATAAACAACACCCACCCACATCCACCCCATTGCCACAAACACCCACCAGCAAGCAAACAAAAATCCAGCCGGTCTCCTTCTGCCTCGATGTACTTTAGAGAGTCACTCTCTTGGACACTCCTTAGGCTCAATTACATGCTGCTGTCTCCCTTTCTCTGGCACAATCCCATCCCTGGATGAGCCCCATATTATATTTGCACGACTACACTGCTGGGTGTGAGCTGGAACCGCCAGTATGCTGAAATCGACCGGATGGATGGTAGCACTGTAAATTTGAAATGACCTACACACCAAGTCATCCATAAACATGGTCCCTGGGAAATCTTTGGCATTCCACGTTCCTCTGATGAAATCATTGCTTTGGAACCCATCTATCTTGTCCATGGTCTTCTAACGGCTTACTGCGCCCTCTGTTTGCCTGATATTTTTGCCTGTTGTTTATGGAGAAATTAGATCTCTCATCTGGCAAGAGCTGAATCCTGAATCCTCGCTCACCCCAAGATGGGGAAAAGAATATGCACAAGCCCACGCACCCCTCTTCTCTTTCTCCACTCTGTCAGAAGAAAATGTGGCCCTCCACTCACTCCTGTCCAAACCCAAACCCCAAACCCGAGATAAGCTTTAGATATAAAGGAAACCAGTACTGTTTTTGAACTGTAAAGACACTTCTACAAAGCAGCTTGGCAGTGGCAGCAGCAAACACACACACACCCAACCCAACCCCAACCCCGCCCCGCAGGTGCAAGGAGGGTACCTGACTCTCCCCCTTTTCTCCCCAGAAGCTTCCCCCACCCATCCCCCTGGAAGATGTCTTCCCTATGCCAGAAGGGGAGTGAGAGATTCTTTTTTTTTTTTTTTAAAGAGTTTTTAAAGATTTTATTTGAAAGAGAGAGGGAGGGAGGGAGGGAGGGAGGGTGAGCACTGCGCATGATGGGGAGGACAGAGGAGAGGGAGAGGCAGACTCCCCGCTGAGCAAAGAGGCCAAGGCAGGGCTCAATCCCAGGATGCCGGGATTGAGAGATCTGACTTCAGCTGAGAAGAGCAGCCACTTAACCTTAACAGACTGAGCCACCCAGGTGCCCGTGAGTAACATTCTGATCTTCAAGGACAGGAAGTTCAGAATGAGAATGAGAATTCTGGACAAACAGATCTTGCTTTTGTTTGTTTTGTTTTGTTTTTAAATCCTTAACGTTCCTATAGCCTCGCCACATTGTTGAGTTACCCTCCACAATCGCCTCTCCTTGTTCAACCCAATATACAAGCATTTTAGGGTTTGCTCCTTCTCAGGATCTTCGTTTCCTCAGGAGGCTTTGTCATGTGACACTTGTAGGAAACAAATTTGTATGCTCCTTTCCTGGTCATCTGTCTCATGTCAATGTCATCCCTCAGGGTCAGCCACAAACCCTAAGAGGATGGAGGTAAAGGTCGTGCCTTGGTGACATCTTCCTTTCCAGCATCTTTGAATTCTCCTTCATGACCTTGTTCCTTCAGTGTGCTGCCTGCTCTCAGCTATCATCAAAAAATGCACCACAAATATGGGCGATGCCTTTCCAAGCTAAACACACTCTTGCAAATGCGACCCAGCAATCCCACTCCTTGGTATTTATCAAGCGGCCCAAATGAGTTTGAAAACGGCGTCTGCACAGAAACCTGCACACAGGCGTTCCGCGGTAGCTTCATTCATAACTGCCTGACCTTGGAGGCAACCAAGAAGTCCCTCCAGGAGGGTGAATGGATATGTAGACTGGGGTACATCCAGGCCATGGAATGTTTTTCGGGGACGTTGGAAAGAAATGAAGCGAGCTATGGAACTATGGGTAGCTGTGGGGAGCCAGGTGGGGGGAACCGTACATGTGTATTCCTGACTGAGAGAAGCCAATCTGAAATGGTGAACTGAGAGGCCAATCTGAAATGGTTCCCACTAAATGTACGACATTGTGGAGGAGACAGAACTGAAAATCAGTAGGCTGGAGAGCAGAGTACACAAACTGCAGCGGACAGCGTCGTAGCCGGACAGGCGTTTGAAAGTTTCTCCCCTCTTTGACCAGGTTTAGGTCAAGGAGTGCAGCCAACATTGTAACCAAAGGAGGCATTGTGCTCCCACTTAAAAATCTCAGGACAAGGACTGCAAGCAACAGGGAGTAGCTATTGGATGAGGCTCTGAGAAAAAGGGTGGAGAGACTCAACCAGTTGGCATGCAAGTTGGCGAGAAATTTCTTCTCCCAGAGTATGGAGGCATCAGAGAAGTAAGTTGTAGGTGACATGGATTGTGACATTCTCAGAAAAGATGTAGCCTGAAATAAATCATTATTGAAAACGGCGTCATGTGAAACTACCCAGTCCACTGAAGTTGCTTGATCCTGCATTACGTAAATAATTTCCGTGTCTCTTTTTTATAATAAACGAATGATATCCACACTAGTAATAAGAAAGATGGAGGGAGGGAGGGAGGGAGGGAGGGAGGGAGGGAGGGAGGGAAGAAAAAAAAAAAAGATCTGTAGGCTGCCAGGGGTTTGGCGGGGTTGGGGGTGTGTGGGGGGATGATGAACAGGCAGAACACAGAGGATTTTTAAGGCAGTGGAACTACTGAGTGTGCTACTATGATGGTAAGATACCTTTGTCAAAACCCATAGAATGGACAACACCAAGAGTGAACCCTAGCGTAAACTCTGGACTCTGAATGGGTGATGATGATGCCTCAGTGTAGATTCATCCATTGTAATCAACACACCGGCTCTGGCACAGATGGGGGAGTGGGAAGCTCTGAGGAGCACACCTGCGCCTCTGCATGTTGGGTGGTGGGGCGGGGAGCAGTGACGATGGCAGAGCAGGTAATATAGAGGTGCCGTCCGTATTCGCCAGTCAGTTTTTGCATTGAACCCAAAAATCGCTCTAAAAAGAAATAAATAAAGCCCCACTAGACAGACGGACAGGTACATTACACGTGTACACACACACACACACACACACACACACACGCGCCCATGAAGGGACAAAAGCGCAAGAACAGACAGACAAGCAGACCTGATGTGGAGCTGCCAAGCAGCAGGTCAAGAAAAGAATTCTTGAGATGTTTCTGGTGCAACCGGAGTGGACTTTATTATAGCATGAGGCGGGATCTGTGGGCGGGAAAGCCGCTACTGGGACTGTGAGGGCGTTAGCTGGTGATACAGTTTCTAGTGAGTGGGGAGGTTAGGAGCTAAGGAAGTAAGTCTCTAAGAATTTGTGTATACTGAGAGCAAAGGTCTCCGAGAGACCTTGCAGGGCCAACTCTTGTCAAGGTAAGGTCGGTCCACTACTGTTTTAGCAAGCGGGAGTCATGAGGAGCCCTTTAGATGTGTGTCAGTGGGCCACAGGTTGATAGAGGGGGTGTTAGCATATTCTGGGCGTCTGTGGTTATGAGAGTGATGGCCACTGACTACAGCAAATCCTCATCGGTAAAAGCAGTTAAAAAAAAAAAAAAATCATGAGAGAGTTGTAGGGCTGTTACACCCTGTATGTCTCAGGGATTTGTAAGTGAGCTACAAGTTGTAAAGGAGACCTCATTGTCGCTTCATTTCTCTTGCAACTCGCTCTCCTCATCAAGTCCGACACCCGACATTCCAGTTGGACAGTCTAGGCCTTGGTGGGGCGGGAAGAGAAGGGAGTCTCCTCTACCCTCTTGGGGGTCTCTGGCTGGGCCTAAGGATGGCGACCGACACAAGAGATTCACGGGAGAAGGGCATCGACGGTTAGTGGGTGCACATGGACGGGGCAGGAGAGTAAAGACAAGGCATCAGCCAACTTGTGAAGAATGGAGAAGACAAAGGGGTTCGGGCAAGAAGGGCAGGCAGGTCGGTAGGCGCGGTGAGAAGCGTCCCGAAGGAGAGACAGGGGTGGTCGAAGAGGGTTTATTGACACGTGGATTGTTCAGACCCTAATTTTTCCGGTCCCCTCCCTTGTCTCTGGTGATGAAGAATGTCTGTCTTCTTCCTGGTTCCAGGGCGAAAGATACCTTTCACCACGGGAGTTCGAGCCTCTTGCTCTCACGAAGAAAAGAAGGGTCAAGAATATCGCTTCCTGCAGCTGCCGTGTCTCCAGTGAGTTGAATTCAAAGTAAGCCATGTGTACCGATGAGGCGCACCTTTCAGGGGTGACACGTTCTGGTTTCCTTGAGGGAGCAGTCTGGGCAGTGGCTCATTGTTCCTCGGAATCTCTCCTCATCCCCTCTGTGGTTCCTGACGGCTGGCGATTGTCTTGCTCCTGTCGTTCCTACCGTTCTGACGGTCCTCCTCTGGCAGTGTTCCTCAGCATGGGCTCCTTAGGCTGGGTGTTAAAATGTGAAGTGTCCCCCCCCCCCCCACCCCCACCCCCGGCTGGCCCTAGTTCGACCCTGGGCCCTACAGAGTCTATTGTTGCTGGTGTTTCTCTGTGTTTAATCGCCTCTGGGTGATCGAAACATGGACTTTCTGCTTATAAACCCCAGACTTCATGTCCATTCGAATTAGAGATAAAACTGCCTAGCTGATTTTCTGACTCGGTAGCCTCGTGGACACGACCCTATTGGGGACCCTAACCCTAGCATATCTTGGTCATCTTGGTCTTCTTCCTTGCTTGGCCGTGCCAGACCTCCTATCTGAGCGGATTGGCCGCTGTTCACCTGGTGACCCTGATCCAACCTCTGGGCGTTTCCTCATTTTTGTTTCTCTCTCTGAGCCTCGCCCCCCCCCCGTCCCCAGGCCTCTGCGTGGTGTCTTTTTGTCACTTGGCCCTCTTGAGAGGGTGTTTCACAGAGCTGTGGTTTTTGGTTTTTGATGACTTCCCACCTCTCGTGTCTTTTTCATGGATCATGCCTCTGGTGTCAAGTCTTAAACTCTCTTTGCCTGGCCCTAGTTCCTCAATTTTTCTCTTAGAGCTCCTCCCGGTGTGTTCCAGTTTTATGTTTCCCATGGCAGTGTCCTGATCCATTTTGAGTTTACATTTGTGTGGGATGAAGTGTGGCTCATTTAGGTCAGAAAACTTGTTACCACTTGCTTGCTTGCTTTCCTTCTTTCTTTAATTTAAACAATTTTTTGGGGGGGGGACAAGCGGGGAGGAGGGTGTGTGTGTGTGTGTGTGTGTGTGAGAGAGAGAGAGAGAGAGAGAGAGAGAAGCAGACTCCCTGGTGAGCAGGGAGCCCCCGATGGGGGGGCTTGATCCCAGGACCCTTCGATCATGACCTGAGCCGAGAAGGCAGGCGGCTTAACCCGACTGAGAGCCACCCGGGCGCCCCAGCTTTCTTGTTCCTTTGTCTACTTGCCTGCCTGCCTGCGTGCTTGGTCTGTGGATGTCTGATTACCGTCCTCTGATGTCACGGGGGAGGTGGGCCATCTTTCAGCCGAGTGGCCTTTGAGCATTTGTCAAACCTCTGTTGGGCTTGGGGGGCGTATCTGTTTGAATTATCTGTTCCGTGATAGCTCTTTGTCTGGCAACCACAGGTCTCTGTCGTCGCGTCTAAGAAATAAGCATTAAGCCAGGGGGGCGACTTTATTTCCGAGTTTTGTTTTGTTTTCACTTGTTTTGTTTGAAATCACCGTGGATTTTAATTCCTTTTGCCATCCGCTTGTTTGTGTAATCTCCACACCCATCCAGTGTGGTGCTGGAACTACAACCCCTGCAGATCAAGAGTCGCAGTCACGTGGTCACTCCGACTGACCGCGCCAGCCTGGTGCCCTGAAATATGTGTGCCCCACGGAAACAAATGTCAAGGCAGGCACCCACAAACTTTTTGCGAAACACTTACGCCTTTGGATCGCCGCACTCTTGAGTTGAGAAATACCAGTAAAGAGCATTAGGTAGTTTACAGCCCACTAAGGAAGAATCAACTTTAAAAGGAAAACCTTCATTTCAAGTTTCTGATGTTTAGTCCAGTTCTCTCAGCTCAGTAGATGTCCAGCCTTCAGAGTTACGGTATTTGCTTGATTTCTCTCTTGTCGCGTTTCCTCATTTGCTTTCGCAGTGCTCAGAAAGAATACATGGTGTACAGAGAACAGTTTTCATCCGTGTGTGTGTGTGTGTGTGTGTGTGTGTGTGTGTGTGTGTTCTGGTGGTGGCGGGGGGATGTTGTGACTGTGGGATTGGGGATTCACACAGGTAGAAGAAGGCAAAGATGTGCATATACACACACCCTTTATAATCAGGAATTTCATAAACTTTAGAAACAACCTAAAAGGATACACAGCCAGTGGAGGAGAGATCTAAACTGTGGAATGGATGGGAAGAGGTGTAAGAATATAATTTAGCTGTAGTTCTGCATGGCTTGGCATTTTAAACAGTGTTCAATATATTCTATATATTCATGTATTATTACATGTATAGTTTAAGGCAAGAAATAAATAACTCAGTTGCAAGAAGTATATTTATAGGGAAATAATACAAACCAAGAAATTACAAGAATATGGCCTTCATGTCTTACAAAATATTAGCAAGTTTTTCTAACCTCTTGAAAGATGTTTCTATATCTCTCTGCATATAGAGAACTGGTCATCCTATACAATTCATGAAAGTGAAGGTAACCTTATGTCTTTGTTTGTCATAGTGTTTCTGTCACACATACAAACCTAGGTAACCTGGTTAGAATTTAGAAAACTCTGCTCACATATCAACTGTAGAATATTTTCTAGGAACTTTGAACCATCAATGGACCTCCATCCTCAAGTGTTCCTATGCTATCTGTACTTACCTGTCTTCTATCTCTTGTCATTGTATTTTATATTTCTGTGTTTTTCTCCTTTATTATATTCATTTTAGTCTTAAAGACAGAGGAGAGGCCATGTATTTTCATACATTTTGCTTGTCCCAATGAATGAAGAAAAAGAGAACAGGAAAGGGTTAAAGGGAGTGTTATTATTTTTCTGGTAAATAATTTCAATATAAATTTCCAAGACAACCAGCGGAATCACTATAAATTTATTATCAGTCACACTATCCCCTAACTACCACAGTGCATTAATAGTTTTCCTGATTCTAATATTAAGTCTTTAAGACATACCCAGGGATTAGCTTCCAACAAAATCGAATTCTGTTAGCTTTTGATTCTTGTCTGACTATGCAGCATAGAAAAAAAGAGGCCTTGGGGAGAATAAAATGGAAAAAGAAAAGCTTATAATGTTTTTGAGCTAAATTCTACACCCCTATCCATCTCTTACAAAAAATAAATCAACATGAAGTGGCGTATATTAGGTACATATAGTATTTACAATTGCGGGCTTTATCCCATTTCCAATCCTTAGGGGTCTTAAGTAGATAACCATACTTACAACACAGATGAAAAAAAAAAACAAAACAAAAAGCCTAAGTTAATTTAAGTTCCCCAAAACCATTCTATGAATTCAAAAAAGATCTGGATGTGAAAGCAAGTATAATTACCAAGTCTGTCATCTTTGCATTCATCTTTGAAGGAGATGAGCCCTCCATAAGGTTCCATCAATGTAAAAGGGCACAATGCATTGAAGCTGCTTGAGCAGCATGAATCATAGCTCAAGATACCATAGATTTGCTCAGGATATAGGACTGATACATCTATACCCTCCATCCTCTCCCATCAACCTTCCTCTGATGTACTGAACTACGCAGAGGAAGCCCACACACAAATTTATCCTCAATAAAAGTTGCTGCCTAATCTCACCCTACAGAGTAAAACAGCAGTGGTGTACTCAGGGTCAGAACCCAAATGGGTTCAGGTGCCCTGATCGTACTCAGGATGATCTTCCCTAGGTCTTTTGTGCTCTGATTAGAGCCCATGACATCCGTTTGGCTATGTGTCCGCTCAGCTAGCATGATCTGAGCGAATGGGACTAAATTGCCTTAAGTACCAGGGAGTTCTGTGAGGATGAGGATGATGCGCCTGGTCTGAGGGAAGACCTCATTCTCTCAAGACCTTTAGCATTTCTAAATGAGCTTCAGTTATAGCCATGTTTTCTCATGTTCAGCAGGCCTCTATGGGCATAAAAGGGGACGCTCTGCACGCATGACAAGAAAAAGAAACCACTGGGAGTTGAATTGAGTTCAGAACTCAGGTTCTAAGTCTTTGGACCTAACATCTTAATAACAGGAGGAGAATCAAGAAGGGTGGGGGTAGGTAGACGGGGAGTTTTCTGGACTGTCTCTGGAGTCTGCCTCTCCAGCGGCTTGCTGAGTCTAAATTGTTTGCTCAAATACATCATGTGTATGTATGAAGAAAGGAGAGATAGTGTCAGTTCCTTCACTTTTTATTTTTAATATATGGAAAATATAAATAAAAAACAAACATCAACCATAATGTCACTTTGATATTTGGTTCAATTTTACTCCACATGATTTGCATATCATATGATTTAGAATATTCAGATCTTATTAGGCTTTAAGATTTTATCATAATCTAAATTCGATGTTGCTGACATGTACCTTATTCTTTTCATAATTCATCGAATAAATTTCATGAAAAATTTATTGGTCCATATGAATGTAATCAAAAATGGGTTTTGATGAATGTTGAGTTGCATCTAAAGTATTAATGTGTGAAAATGTGAGCAGGCTTTATAAGCAGGTGACATCCTTTCAGCCATCTAAATTTTTTGTTATGTTCTGTTAACCAGCAAATAGTACATCATTAGTTTTTGCTGTAGTGTTCTAGCGATTCATATAGTCGCGTATAACACTCAAGTACTCATCACAACACATGCCTTCCTTAATACCCCATCTCTGGTTACTCCATCCCCCATCCGCCTCCCTCTCTAACCAACTTCCAGTTTTGTTCCCGGGTCAGAGACTTCCGTGGTTTTGTCTCCCTCTCAGATTTCTTCCTGTTCAGTTTTCCACCCTTCCCTGTGGTCCTCCGTGCTATTCCCTATATTCCACATATGAGTGAAGCCATATGATAATTGTCATCTCTGCTTGACTTATGTCATTCACTATAACCCCTTGTAGTTCCATCCATGTTGATGCAAATGGTGGGTATTCAGGCTTTGATGGCTATAATAAATGTGGCATTGTATATTTATTGTGCTTTTACACGCATTCCAGCCTCCTTTGAAGGTTTGAACATGTTTTAAAATAATTTTTGTGTCAATCTCACCAATATTTGATTGTAAAGTTTGGAATTCTATCATACTATGTTTACACTTGATATTCTTTTGTGCATGTCTTGGAGATGCGTCCTATAAAGTACATATACACACAGTGGGGCTCTATCATATGTGAGATTCATATTTACAAGATTTGTCGACTCCATAAAATTTTATTTGTAACCCTAAATAAATTCTCATGGTACTTTAGCATGATCACTTGTAGATGTGCTAAGAGCAGGGAAAATCGACTTCCCCCAACAATCACATTCTCAGCTGAGGCTGAACAAAGCCGGTTCTGACTTCCCATTTCAGCTATAAACAAGTGTTTTTACATTCCATTTAATGCCATGTTTTTCTTATTTTTGTACTTTTGTTGATTCCACTGTTTAAAAAGGCCTATAGTCCTGAAATGCACCAGAATAAGTAAATATCTTATTATTTATTTATGGAGTGCACTGGAGAGTAAATAATATTTTCTAGTGTTCCTTAGTGCAAGAAGTTGGCACTGTGTGCTTTATGGAGAAAATAACCATGTTGGATAAACTTCATTCAGGTCTGTGTTATAGCACTGCTGTTGTGGTTCAGAGTTAATGAATCAAAAATAGGATACACCCAGACAAAGAAAGGAAATTCGTCTATCTGCATATGAAGCCACTCTGGAGAGTACTAAAGTAACATTTGTAGCGTGTGATATAAATATGGAAAAGATGAAAAGAGGCTAGATTTGTGGATTCATGAGATGACAACTAATAAAAACATATGGTGGACACTACGTTATGGTGAGGTCAAGAGATAGTTACAGTTATGTCGCCCAGGGTCAGAAACAAAACAAAACAAACAAAAACAAGCTCTTCTTGGATAGCGCTGGGTTGCCCAGCACACTTCAAAAGGCAACAGAGCATATAAACTTAGAGTCAAGGCAGGTTATGCTAATTAGTCGGTGGCAGAAGAGTTTTTAAAATGCCTACTTATATGCAGGAAAAGGATTATGTGGAACCAGGGTTTCAGCACTGATGAGACTTTCGCTTGCTCTATACAGATGTTGGTGAATGAAACACAAGTGGCCTCCAAATCTCCTGGCTTTTGACATTTAGAGACTGCACAATTAATCATAAGAGCTATGATTAAACTATGATAATAGCTATGTATTAAAGTAGTGTCTTTTCTCAGAAACACACATTAAAAATGGTTATTGACTGATGGATTGAGAAAATTGTTGTGACAAGAGGCTTGTAGGAAACTTACTCTGCATTTCCCGAAGAGCAACGGCACCAAAATTTCTAATTCAATGTTCGAGGTGAGTTTATAGAGCACAGCTACTCAGGATAATGAGAACTGACTATGTTTGTGTGAATACATATATGTGTGTACACACACACACACACACTCACGTCTGGGGGGCAGTCTCGTCCTTTCTTCCCCACAGGAGAACTCAGGGGCTGAGGGAATCTCTCTTGGGACGAAACGTTTACCAAATTGGGGGAGATGGGATGTGGATAAAATGAAACTTTTCTTCTTATCCTTTTCAATTTGTCTTTTCTTATGCTCCACCAAAGTCCTGTAATCTCTCATCCAAATTCTGGAACTCCCATAAAGGCCTTTCCATCCATTATTGCTTGTTAAATCTGTGTTTTTGTATTGGGAGGAGTACTGGGTCCTGTCACCTTGCTGACCTAAACCTCACTCTTCTGCCTTCATTCCCTTAGGAGCTAAGGGACCCCTAATGGTTCTCTCTTTTGAATCAGAATTAGACACTAGAATCCTTAGAGACCTTGTGGCTCCAGGGAATTTTCTGTTGAAAGCTCCTCCCAGGCAAAGCAATGCCTCATAAAGACGAGCGGGTGAGGTAAAACAGACCAGGATGTCCCCATCCTGGTGCTCAGCCTGGTGAGTCTTCCCTGTCTCTCAGCACAGAGAGCATCCTTACCTAGGTGAGGAGTGAAGGGAAGAAGGAGAATGGGGAGGAAGGAGACGAGACATGCGGGGGAAAGAAGGCTAAGAATGATGCTTAGACAAGGAGTAGGATCATGTTAGGAAAAACCATCTAGTCAAGGAAAGCATTTGGATTTAGCCTGAATCCATTCAATGTGCATTTTAGGAAATCAGTCTGCTTATGATCTCTAAGGGATGATGGATAACTAGTATTTTTGGAACATGATTCAGTGTTTAAAAAAAAAATGGTTTAGGGGCGCCTGGGGTGGCGCGGTTACCCTGCCTCGGCTCAGGGCGTGATCCTGGCGTTATGGGATGTTAGCCCACATCAGGCTCCTCGCTTATGAGCCGCCTCTCCTCTCCCACTCCCCTGCTTGTGTTCCCTCTCTCACTGGCTGTCTCTATCTCTGTCAAATAAACAAATAAAATCTTAAAAAAAAATAAAATAAAAATAAAAAATAAAAAAGTGATTGGTTTAAAGCTAACAACATACTTGCAGTTCTTATCTTTATTACCTCTCTTTTATAGATGAAAGGAGCTTGTTATTTACTTTCCTTTAACTACAGAGTGAATAAGTCCTGAAGCTGGGTATCAGCACAGGTGGTCACAGATGGAGAGCTGTTGCTTTTAAGCACTGTAAAGTACTGTGTTGTAATAACTAAACGATCCCATGGGGATGGAGATAAATGTACTTGAATTTTAAAGATATTGGAAAAGTAGAACCAACTGGTTTTTTTTTTTTTTTTTTACTTTTTAATGTGTGAAGGGGAAGAGAGTGCTTTTCAGATATTTTTTTCTTTCATTTTTTTAAGATATAATTGACATACAACGTGATATTAGTTTCAGGTGTACAACATGATGTATGATTGCTAAATGATCACCACAGTAAGTCTGGTTATTATCCATCATCATACATCATGAATCAGATTTTTTTAAATGTTTTTTTATTATATGTTAGTCACCATACAGTACATCCCTGGTTTCTGATGTAAAGTTCGATGATTCATTAGTTGCGTATAACACCCAGTGCACCATGCAATATGTGCCCTCCTTACTACCCATCACCGGTCTATCCCACTCCCCCACCCCCTCCTCTCTGAAGCCCTCAGTTTGTTTCTCAGAGTTCATAGTCTCTCATGCTTTTTTGACCTAGTCAGTTCACTGAGTGGTAATAATGTAAGACAGACAACTACAGAATTTCATCGTTCTCTTTGTCTTCCAAGTATTTCTACTAGGCTATTCATATCATTCCCTCTCTACTTACTCAGCTACTTTGGCCCCATTGTAGGATATAATTATCTGAGTTGAGAAACACACTAATTTATTTTTCCCCACTATTTTATTCGTAAACAAAGAACATAATACCATCTATCCCTCTATCAACAACAACAAAACAGAAATGTAGCCCATTTTTCTCATTTAATGATGAACTCTACACCTGTGAGCTAAAGTAATTTTCTTATGTACTGAGGATCTATGTGTGTGGGTATGATGAATAAAAAAACATTGTTTTTATGGCTTTCTAAGACTACTGTGTACATTCCTGATCTTCAGAGATGTTATTGAGAATACAAAAAAATTTTAATAAAAGTATCTGCCATTGGCACGTTCTGACATTGATAGATCAGAAAATTAAGCCTTTTATCCCTGCATTGTTCACATCATACCTTTTTAGGTATTCACTATTCCATTAGCAGCCCAGAACATTACCGAAGAAAGACTTTATTCTTATGGTCATTTTGCAGTGTCTCCTACAAATAACATGTACTGTTTTTAGCTTCCTTTCTTTGCAAAGTCTACCATTTCTTCCTGGACTTCCAGCTTTTCATCCATATTGTACTACTCCTTCTAGTACTTGTTTATCATGGACATGACCCTCTTCTTCGTGGCTTTGTTCCGCATAACAATGTCTGGTAAATACCCTATTGTCTTGAAAACTGTCACCATTATTAGTACTGCTCCCTGGATCACTCAGCGAAACAAAATGATGAGAAGACACTTTTCATTCCAAAACAATTACATGTAATGAATGATCAAATGCTGTGAAAAATCGCTACCAAATGCAATAAATAAGGCACATGAAAATATATAACAGTTTGGGTAACTTTGAAAATATTTGGGGGCGCCTGGGTGGCTCAGTCAGTTAAGTGTCTGCCTTCAGCTCAGGTCATGATCCCGGGCCGAGATCAAGCCAGCATCAGGCTCCCACTCAGTGGGAGCCTGCTTCCCCCTCATCCTCTGCCTGCTGCTCCCCTGCTTGTGTTCTCTCTCTATATATCAAATAAGTAAATCGATCTTAAATAAAGGAAAGAAAATGATAGATTGAGCTCACTCAGAATATGCCACTTAGTCTTTTCTTCAATATATTTGTCATCTATCTTAATTTTAAAGATTCTTAGACGACTGACGAGGAGGCACATGAGAGAGGTCCCAGGGAGAGCCTATGTGTCATCCGGGATCAGCCTGACTGAAGGCGCGCTCACCAGCCTCTCTTAAAATTATGACTGCCTCAGATTTAAAAGAAGACACTGATGTCTTTTATTCGAGGAGTGGGTTTAAAAGAGTTTATGTGTGTGGCTGTGTGTGTCCGACATGACTGAGGCATGAATTAGCTTTTCCTTACTATCCATTCTCTTCCATTTCAATGTAATGACTTCCTCTTCACTTTCTTTCTGTACTTTTGCAACTCTAAGCTTTGAAGCATTTGGAAAGTGTCTGAAACGATTCTAGGTTCAGTCCGTAAGTGAAAATATGGTAACTATATTTTTCTACATGTGTTTATAAAGATTAGAGCTGATTCTGCACAAGCTCTCACAACATAGACTAGCACCTTAATGAATAGCCCAGCTGCTGTTTTGACCACATTTACTTCCTCTTTTGTAACAGGAATGAATGAATATTAACAAATGGATTGACTCTATCCCATAGACTTATTTTTAATAGTTTACACTACATTTTCATGACTCTGTGTTCATTGACACTTGTTACACATCTTGTATTTAAAATCTATGTGTTACCATCTAACCAAGTGGAACCAATAGAAAGAACTATTTACAGAGGCTGGCATAGTCCTATATGCCAGGATGGAAAGTAAATTATTTTGGTCATAGATATGATCCATAGATAGATAGATAAATCATAGATAATGATAGAAGATAATTAATGAAGTAGGTATTAGGCAAAATCTTAACATGATACCAGCAATGAGACTATTGCAAATTAAAGAAAAGAGAGACAAACATGAATATATTATGTACAATGTTCTATTACAATCTACTGCATTACTTCTTCCAAAGGCTTCTTACTGAGAATTCACTTCTCCATATTGCTTTATATGGATTTCTACTTGTATATCTTTAATTGTGTGAATTAATGGAGGAAGAAAATCTACATAATTGTACGATGTTTTTATTTTTCTTAGGTTTAAAACGTTGCAGAGTTTTACCTGGGGTCCTGCAGATTAGTGAACACACATCTGTAAGAACATGGATTTATGCATTTTTAGCAGGATGTCCCTCCCCAATGACACCCAGTTTCATCCCTCCTCCTTCTTTTGCTGGGGATCCCAGGACTGGAAAGTGTTCACATGTGGATTGGCTTTCCCTTTTGTGCTGTGTACACGATCGCACTCTTAGGAAACCTCACGATTCTGTTAGATGATCCAGGCTGAGACAGCCTACACCAACCTATGTTCTACTTCCTGGCCATGCTGGCTGCTATTGATTTGGGTCTGTCCACGGCTACCATCCCCAAGATGCTTGGATCTTCTGGTTTGGTCTCAAGGAGATACTTTTTGATGCTTGTCTCACTCAGATGTTTTTATCCACAACTTCACCGGTATGGAGTCAGCAGTCCTGTTGGCAATGGCTTATGACCGCCACGTGGCCATCTGCAACCCACTCCGATACAACATCATCCTCACCAACAAGGTTGTTTCTGTGATTGGTGCTGGCGTGTTAGTGAGATGTGTTTATTTCTGTAATTCCATTTGTATTTCTTATTTTGCGATTGCCCTTCTGTGGGAATCATGTCATTCCCCACACCTACTGTGAACACATGGGTCTTGCTGCCTCTCTTGTGCCAGCATCAAGATCAATATCATCTATGGCCTGGGTGCTATTTCAATCCTAGTCATGCATCATAGCCATTGCCCTTTCTTATGTTCAGATACTCCGTGCTGTTTTCCGTCTTCTTCCCGTGAAGCGCAGCGTCAAGTCCCTCAGCACATGTGGTTCTCACGTTTGTGTCATTCTTGCCTTCTACACACCGGCCCTCTTTTCCTTTTGACACATCGCTTTGCCATAGCGTCCCGCTATATCCACATACTCCTGGCCAATCTGTATGTTGTCGTGCCCAATGCTCAACCCTGTCATATACGGAGTCGGGACCAAGCAGATCTATGACCGTGTGAGAAAATGTTATTCAAAAAATAAATTAAAAAGAGAATAGCACCTCATGTATATGGGATGGAACTTCTGGGCAGAGAAAAGCCTTGTTATATTAAGTAAATGTGCTTGACAATAATGTTTATTTTTTTGGCTCCATTCTGTAACCTTTTAATGAATTCAGAGAGTGAAATCTTAAGCTTTTCTATCCAATTCATATGGTAAGTGATGGCCCATCAGCATCTTTATATGAGATTTTAAACTCTGGTGTGGGTAAGAAGTAGAATTTACAGGGTGTGCTGTATTTTTGTGCCCTAGGACCCTCATCATTCACGTGGCTTTTTGTGATTCTTATTCCTTTTTATTTCCAGGCACCCCTGTGTCTGTTTCTCTCTCCTTACTTCGCACACCCCTCTTATCTCTCCATCCTTTTTTTTTTCTTTCTTCAGAAATTAATCATTTTCATTCCAAGAACTATATTGTGTCATCCTGTGATTTCATCATAAATACTGTAAGTATCCAACATCACGTCGTAGATTAAGTCCTGACGTTGTACACGGAGAGGGAGTGAGGAAATGAATGGGGCTACAGATAGCTTCATCCTAAATTTTTGTGTAGGGTTTGTCACAAATATGTTTAGACTCTCATAGACCCAACTCTGACGTACACGTAAAGGAAGAAACCCCCTGCCACCTGGGGATGCTGCTTACTGTCACTTCGGTTCTATTGGTTTCCTAACTTTCAGACTCATTTGGTAGTTGTTTCCTTTGTCCTGTCTTTGCATATTTGATTTTCGATTAAACACAACTTGAGTATATTCAAGTTCTAACATTAATATATGCATTTCAATGATCCTCCATTTCGTTACTTTCTAGAGATAGTCACAGTTTTATTTCAAAGATTTAACATGAAGGCTTAATTATATAATGCTTCTCAAGTCGTCAGCCAGCTAAATTGTTGACATTTTACAAAACTTGACGTTTTCTGTTAATTTATACTTGTAAGTATATTAATAAAGGAAATAATATTCAAAAAAATGCTAGTTTTCCTACCTAAGTCCATCACAAATGACATTTACATTTTTCAAATATATGTTTAGCAACCACCTCTCAGTCTTTAAAACAGGAATTTTTTAAGACTTTATTTATTATTGACAGAGAAGAGAGAGAAGAGCAGCCAGCTGGAGTGGGAGAAGCAGGCTCCCAGCGGGAGCCCGATGCAGGGGCTCGATCCCAGGACTCTGGGATCACGCCTGAGCCTAAGGCAGAGCGCTTCGACTGAGCCACCCAGTGTCCCTAAAACAGGAATTTTTAATTTGGAAATAATTATTCACATCATCTAGTCTTCTCTTTCTCTGTGTGTAACATGGGAACTAATCTCCACAATCTTGTGTCATCTCGGTTCACATTCTCTTAATCTTACTCATATGTTCCTTTTTTCTAACTTTCTGTAGCCTGATCTCTTGCACCAACCACATGATAACTCTTCTCTCTGAAGTCCCTCTATCGCCAGCCAGTTTCTGTCTTTCACCAATGGATTTTATTTCCTAAATATCTCAGATATTTTATTTTCAGTCTCAATGGTACCATCTTATTTAGCATTTCTAGTGACCAGCATGTGATGTTAGGACTTTTGCTAAGTTCCTCACGCTAAACATCTTCTTAACTTCAGGTTACCTATCACGATTAACATCCTTGGTTTTCATTTTGTAGAGATTTGGTTATTCCTTGATAAACTCCTCTCCAATCCAAATATACGTACTTTCTATGACTTACTGCCCTTCTCTCCCCCTTTTCACTAAATAGTAATGGCACATCAATTTACTGGCATTCGAATCTTAATTTTTAAAATCTACTATTCAAATAAAATCTTATTTCCGAAAAAGAAAAACACTGGTTCACATGGGAGTGAATTTCTACACGTCTGCAAATTTTAGGGTAACTTCCCCCACACCTTTGAAAGTAGGGCAATACTCACTTTTCTCGTTTACTCTGCACTTATGCTCTGTTCTCTTACTCACAACTTAATATCATAATGACTTACAATTAGTGCATTTCGTCCTCACTGCTCCTGAGCCATAAGGAATTTGATCTTGCTTTATTTATCCACTTAGTTACTCACAATGTGACTCACTCAGCTACTCAACAAATGTATGCTGAATGAATCAATTAAGAAAGGATAAAAGAACTCATGTGCTTGGTATTAATCATAGTATAATACAAGAAAATTGACATTAAATGTATGTGGTGGTATAAGCTACCATTGCCAAAATTAAAAGAAATGCATAGAAACAGACTGAAAAAATGATATTATACTATATCAGAAAGATGTGAATAATTGATATAATTCTAAAAATAGTGAGGGAGCACAGCACATCTTTCCAACTCAATTAATTTATTAATGCAAAATGGAATATGCAATATTTACTTCTTGTTTTACTCATTGTGCCATTCTTTCTTAAACACACACCCCTAAACACGTGCTTGCACACACACACGTATATATGTATATGCACAAAGGTACCTTTACACACGTGCACACACTATGTTGGGGGAATTTACAAAGTGGAAAATATTCTGTCATGAATCTCTTCTAACGTGGCCAATTTCCAGTTACTAGTGGCTTAAAAACCCAATTAGAAATTCCTTAAGCTTCAGAACTTTTAATAATATGCTCTCAGGAGTCTTTATAATGTGGCTTAGGCACACTATTTCACTATTTTTACTCCCAGAGGTAATATCCAGATGCCCCTGTGCTTTTCTCTGGTAGAAACACTGATTACACTCTTTTTTTCCTCTTGCAAAACTAGGGCCACATCCATTTAACCAGTATGCATAAACTATGATCAGATAAAAATATTCCTCATTGAGGAATATAAAATTGAAATAAAATACTGTAATCTCAAATGTAATTAGCTTTTATCTTCTATAATACCCCATCATTTAAATTCAAAATGACTTCTTTTGTTCAAGTCAATGACTTAGGTGTTTCTTCCACAAAATTTACTAAGTAACATTACTCAGTATATTGTGCCAGGTACTGGGGTAGATATAAGGACGTACATGTTAATTTTGGGATTTTTCTCCCTAGTGAATGAGGCATATCAGTGTTACATTATATAATGTTCTGAATGAAAGTAATGAGTGCTGTGTGTATATAAGGAAAGGGAGGAACAGAGAGAAGCAAGGGAAGTGGTGGTCAATCAGGAAAGAGGACACAGTCAATCTGTGTGGAAGGGTAAGCTGATTTCTCTGGGCATAGAATAATTAGAACATTCTAGAAAAATAAAAAGAAAATATGATGAGCATTGCATTTTGATTTATCTTATTTCAGTGAATTCACCTTGTGTATCCTGATAAGACTCACTACAATCTAGCAGATACGCAGAAGTAATTTTTTCCTGGGAGTCCTGTTCGCTCTTAAGCTACTATGATTATTTACATATTTCCCATTGCCACTCAGTCTTTAGCTTAATACTCACTTCACGCATTCTTATTTTTATCTTCTTAAAAATCTTCTTAAAGAATATTTTAAAAGATTTTATTTATTTATTTATTTGCAGAGAGAGAGAGAGTGAGAGAGCACAAGCAGGGGGAGGGGCAGAGGAAGAGACAATTCTAAGTACTTTCCATGCCCACTGTGGAGCCCTGGAACGCAATGTGGGGCTTGATCCCATGACCCTGAGATCATGACTTGCACCAAAATCCGGAGTTGGATGCTCAACCCACTGAGCCACCCAGGTGCCCCTTCTTTTTGTCTTTTAATTCATGCAGAGGTTTGTTTTTCTGCTTGTTCGTTTGTTTGTTTTGGTTTTGTTTCTTGCCCCCAAAATTCTGCTTTAAAAAAATAAAGTGTAAAAATCTTAAGAACACAATTCGATGTGTCTGGTTTTTCCTTTTACAAGATTCTCTTAGATGAATCCATTTTGCATATAACAATAGTTCAGTTTTTTTTTTCTTTTGTTTGCTTCTCATTGTTTTATTTATGTTTTATTTCTTCATAGATAGTATTTTCTCTAATGAATAAACTCAACTAGTGTATACATTCTATTATTGTTGAATAATTTGACTCATTTGATTTTTTTTCACTATTCTGAATAAATCCCTAGGAACATTTTTGTGTATGTGTCTTGGTGCACATAATCTCTTATTTCCTTTGGACATTTACCTAGTAGTAATTGCTGGTACACAGGGAATATTTAGAATTAATAGACACTTCCAGTTTCCAAAGTGGTTAGTAGATGCACCTTATCTTGAAGAATACTTGGAATTAGCAGTCTTAATTTCCGCCATTCTGGAAAATTTATAGGGTATCATACTGTGCTTTGAATTCACATTTTCCTGATGAGTAACAGTGATGAAAAATTTTTCTTATACTCATTGAATCTTCTTTTCCTTTATGATGCCAGAATAAGTTTTTGCTCTTATATTTTATATTGAGTTGCTATTTCTATATAGATGTTTAGCAATTTCAATAGACTGTTGTACTGTGTTATTGCATAAGCGCCTTAAGTGATATACGTAATGGGAATATCATCTCCCAGTCAGTGATTTTCCCACTGCATTACCATCCTAATAGAAACTTTGATATGCGGCATTCTTATATTGTTCTATGATTAAGTAATGTAATTTCAATTTTATTTTTTATTCATTTAGTTGAAAAATACATTTGACTTGTTATTTTGTGATATTAGAGTAGCATCTTTCCTTTCTTTGGCTTCCGTGCATTTCACCTCTTTAAAGATAGTTCATGTTATTTTCTTTTTATGTTAAATTCATTTTTATTGACTTCTATTATCCAGCAAAGCTGTCATTCAGAATAGAAGGAGAGTTAAAGATCTTCCAGGACGGACAGAAACTGAAAGAATATGTGACCACCAAGGCAGCCCCGCAAGAAATATTAAGGGGGATCCTGTAAGTGAAGAGAGACCCCAAGATTAACAAGACCAAAAAGAAACAGAGACAATGTACTGAAATAGGGACTTTACAGGCAATACAATGCCACTAAATTCATATCTTTCAATAGTTACTCTGAATGTAAATGGACTAAATGCTCCAACCAAAAGACACAGGGTATCAGATTAGATAAAAAAGCAAGACCCATCCATATGCTATTTAGAAGAGACTCATTTTAGACTTAAGGACACCTCCAGACTGAAAGTGAGGGGGTGGAGAACTATTTTCCACACTAATGGACACCAAAAGAAAGCTGGGGTAGCAATCCTCATATCAGACAAAATAGATTTTAATCCAAAGACAGTAGTAAGAGTTGAGGAAGGACACTATATCATACTTAAAGGGTCTACCCAACAAGAAGATCTAACAGTTGTAAATATTTATGCCCCCAAGATGGGAAGAGTCAAGTATATAAACCAATTAATAACCAAAGTAAAGAAACACCTTGATAATAATACATTAACAGCAGGGGACTTCAACACCCCATTCACAGCAATGGAAAGATCATCTAAGCAGAAGATCGACAAAGAAATGAAGGCTTTCAATGACACACTGGACCAGATGGACTTCAAAGATATATACAGAACATTCCATCCTAAAACGACAGAATACTCATTCCTCTTCAGTGCACATGAAACTTTCTCCAGAATAGATCATATACTGAGTCACAAATCAGGTATCAGCTAATACCAAAAGATTGAGATTATTCCCTGCATATTTTCAGACCACAGTGATTTGAAACTGGAACTCAACCACAGGGAAAAATTCAGAAAAAATACAAATACTTAGAGCTTTAAAAGCAACCTGCCATGGGGCACCTGGGTGGCTCAGTCGTTCAGTGTCTGCCTTTGGCTCAGGACATGATCCCAGGTCCCTGGGATTGAGCCCCACATTGGGCTCCCTGATTCTTTGGGAGCCTGTTTCTTTGTCTCCCACTGCCCCTACTTGTGTTCCCTCTCTTGCTGGCTGTCTCTCTCTCTCTCCATCAAATAAATAAATAAAATCTTAAAAAAACAAAACAAAACAACCTACTAAAGAATGAATGGGTCAACCAGGAAATTAAAGAAGAATTTTAAAAATTCATGGAAATTAATGAGAATGAAAACATCTCTGTTCAAAACCTCTGGGATTCAGCAAAGGCAGTCCTAAGATGGAAGGGCTCAGCAATGCAAGCCTCTTTCAAAAAATTAGAAAAGCCCCAATACACAAGCTAACCTTACACTTAAAGGACCTGGAGGAAGAACAGCAAGTAAAGACTAAACCAAGCAGGAGAAGAGAAATATGAAAGATTAGAGCAGAAATCAATGAAATAGAAATCAGAATAAGGTAAAACAAATCAACAAAACTAGAAACAGATTCTTTGAAAGAATTAATAAGATCAATAAACTTCCGGCCAGACTTATCCAAAAGAAAAGAAAAAGGACCCAAATTAATAAACTCATGAGTGAAAGGGCGGGGGGAGATCATGACCAACACCAAGGAAATACAGACAATTTTAATACCATATTTTGATCAACTATATGCCAACAAATTAGGCAATCTGGAAGAAATGGATGCATTCCTAGAGACTTAAAACTACCAAAACTGAAACAGGAGGAAGTAGAAAATCTGGGCAGAGCAATAACCAGCAAGGAAATTGAAGCAGTAATCAAAAACCTCCCAAAAAACAAGAGTCCAGGGCCAGGTGGCTTCCCAGGGGAGTTCTACCAAACATTTAAAGAAGAAATAATACTTATTCTTCTGAAGGTGTTTCAAAAAATAGAAATGGAAGGAAAACTTCCAAACTCATTCTATGAGGCCAGCATTACATTGATCCCAAAACCGGGTAAAGACCCCATCAAAAAGGAGAATTACAGACCAATATGCCTGGTGAACATGGATGCCAAAATACTCAACAAGATCCTAGCCAATAGGACCCAACAGTACATTAAAAGGATTATTCACCACGACCAGGTGGGATTTATTCCTGGGATGCAAGGGTGGTTCAACATTTGCAAATCAATCAACACGATAGAACACATTAATAAAAGAAAAATTAAGAACCCTATGATCCTCTCAATTAATGCAGAAAAAGCATTTGACAAAACACAGCATCTTTTCCTGATTAAAACTCTTCAAAGTATAAGGATAAAGGGTACATACCTCAATATTATAAAACCCATCTATGAAAAGCCCACAGCAAATATCATTCTCAATGTGGAAAAACTGAGAGCTTTTCCCTTAAAGTCAGGAACATGACAAGGAGGCTTACTCTCACCACTATTGTTCAACATAGTACTAGAAGTCCTAGCTTCAGCAATCAGACAACAAAAAGAAATAAAAGGCATTCAAATTGGCAAAGAAGAAGCCAAACTTTCTCTCTTCACAGATGACACATATTTTATGTGGAAAACCCAAAAGGACTCCACACCCAAAATGGCTAGAACTCATACAGCAATTCATCAACATGGCAGCAGACAAAATCAATGCACAGAAATCAGTTGCATTTCTATACACTAACAGTGTGACTGAAGAAAGAGAAATTAAGTAATTTATTCCATTTACAACTGCACCAAGAACCATAAGATAACTAGGAATAAACCTAACCAAAAGGTAAAGGATCTGAATTCTAGAAACTACAGAACACTTATGGAAGAAATTGAGGAAGACACAAAGTGATGGAAAAACATTCCATGCTCATTGATTGGAAGAATAAACATTGGTAAAATGTCTATGCTGCCCAGTGCAATCTACATTTTCAATGACATCCCTATCAAAATACCATCAATATTTTTCACAGAGCTGGAACAAATAATCCTAAAATTTGTATGGAACCAGAAAAGATCCTGAATCGCCAGGGGAATGTTGAAAAAAAAAAAAAAACAAAACCCAAAACTGAGGGCATCACGATGCCTGACTTCAAGCTGTATTACAAAACTGTGTTCATCAAGAAAGCATGGTATTGGCACAAAAACAGACACATAAATAATCAATGTAACAGAATAGAGACCCCAGAAATGGACCCTCAACTCTATGGTCAACTAAACTTCTACAAATCAGGAAAGAATATCCAATGGACAAAAGACAGTCTCTTCAATAAATGGTACTGGGAAAATTGGACAGCCAAATGCAGAAGAATTAAACTGGTCCATTCTCTTACACAATGCACAAAGATAAACTCAAAATAGATGAAAGACCTCAATGTGAGACAGGAATCCATCAAAATCCTAGAGGAGAACATAGGCAGTGACCTCTTTATCCTTGGCCACAGCAACTTCTTGGAAGACATCTCTCTAAATGCAAGGGAAACAAAAGCAAAAATGAACTATTGGGACTTCATCAAGATAAAAAGTTTCTGCACACCAAAGGAAACAGTCAACAAAACTAAAAAGCAACCTAAAGAATGGGAGAAAATATTTACAAATGACATAACAGATAAAGGACTGGTATCCCAGATCTATAAGGAACTTCTCAAACTCAACACCCAAAAACCAAATAATATAGTCAAGAAATGGGCAGAAGACATGAACAGACACTTTTCCAAGGAAGACATACAAATGGTCAACAGACACATAAAGAAAGGCTCCATTAACTTGCCATCAGAGAAATACAAATCAAAACCACAATGAGATACCACCTTACACCAGCTGGATGGCTACAATTAACAAGACAGGGAATGACAAATGTTGGTGAGGATGTGGAGAAAGGGGAACCCTCTTATACTGTTGGTGGGAATGCAAGTTGGTACAGCCACTCAGGAAAACAGTATGGAGGTTCCTCAAGATATCAAAAATAGAGCTACCCTGCGACCCAGCAATTGCACTACTGGGTATTTACCCCAAAGATACAGATGTAGTGAAATGAAGGGGCACCAGCACCCCAATGTTCGTAGCAGCAATGTCCACAATAGTCAACTGTGGATGGAGCCAAGATGTCCTTCAACAGATGAATGGATAAGGAAAATGTGGTTCATACATACAATGGAATATTATTCAGCCATCAGAAATAAAGTAAATGGCTACTATTTATTTTGACATGGATGGAACTGGAGGGTATTATGCTAAGTGAAATAAGTCAAGCAGAGAAAGATAATCATCATAAGGTTTCACTCATATGTGGAATATAAGGAATAACACAGAGGATCATAGGGGAAGAGAGGGCAAACTGAATGGGAAGAAATCAGAGACAGAGACAAACCATGAGAGACTCTTGACTCCAGGAAACAAACTCAGGGTTGTGGAGAGGGAGGTGGGCAAGGGGATAGGGTAACTGGGTGATGGGCATGAAGGAGGGCATGTGATATGATGAGTACTGGGTGTTGTACACAACTAATGAGTCATTGAACACTACATCAAAAACTAATGATGTACTATGTGTTGGCTAATTCAATTTAAATAAAAAAAAGAAAGCCAGTAAGACTAGCAGTATATAGAAAAGAAACAAAAAATTTTGTCTTGTTTGTTAGCTATGATATATTAATAAGTTATTGATGATTACTAAGACATGGGTGTGGGGAGGGGAGATACATGTCTTGGTCATTAATGTTCTAAGTATGCATTGCTGTAATATCTAATAAAGATGCAAACTTTACCCAGTAAGAGATTCTGTTCACTTCGTATTTCATATGAATACATTTGGTAGCATTAGTTTTGCATCTCTGACTTCTTGTTGACAAGACAGGGGTGGGGGGAGGTAGGGGGATGTCTGCATCACCATCAGTCCCTTTATCCCAGGTACAGAGAATGGGATCTTTCTCAGGAGACTCAGGTATTAGTTCTCGTTCATGTAGGGAATTTGAGTTGGCTTCGTTTTCAGACAAGCTAATTTAGACCCTACTCTAGGCCCCCAAGGACCCTAAATATGGGTAGTATAAAGCCTTATTCCCTTTACTAGATATACTGGAGCTCTCTAGCTCTAGTCCTGCTGGAGGTGAGTTTCCTATTAAATGTGTAATGGGGATGAATAGTGAAGGAATAGGCTAACACTGAATTTATGAAGCTAATATATTGTATCTCACTATTGTAGAAAGATTCTCTGATGGAAAGAAATCCTACTCTATTATACTGAGACAACTTAAATGTTTACAATAACTCTGTATAGAGGGAACTTAAAGTTGTGGTACAAATGATCTCAAGTCTCAGTGATAATTGTGTATTAGGGCATGGCCTTCCATGATCATAATTTAAAAATAAGCCCCTCAGAGGCCCAGAGTTAAGTGCAGGTGCATAAAATGGATTACAAAGAGGGAAGCGGAGAAATAAGCAGCCTGCGGATAAACACGTACAGTCTTGCAGGATTAAACTAGCTGGGGAATCTCTGTTTTTTAAAATGTCATTAGTAAAATATTTCCCCGAATTTGGACTTTTCTCTGTCACTTTTCTCAGGAGTCAATTAGAGTCAAGATGACCTTTCTCCTCCCTTCCTTCCTTTATGTTTCCTTCTGTTTTCCTTTCCTTTCTTCTTCTTTTTTCACTTTTCATCCTCTCTTTTCCTACACTTTTCTATATTTTCCTTATTCTTTCTATAGTGTTATCTTATCCCTGCTTGAAAGAAAGAGAGAGAGAGGGAGGGAGGAAGGGAGGAAGAAAGTAACGAAGGAAGGAAGGAAAGAAAGAAGGAAAGGAGGAACGAAGGAGAAAGAGAGGAGAGAGAAAGTCATAACTACAGCGTGATAAATCGGGAGCATGGATTTCTTAAGCCTGATGTTGACCGCCATCATAGTCGTTGGAAACAAATCTTTACTTCTCTCAAAGCTTCTTCTTTCAACACATCTTTTCACTATTCTTCCCCCCAAATCTCTCCCCCCCACACACATACAAGGATGGAGAGAATTGTTGGATGTCTGGGACATTTTTGAGAATTTGGCAACCAACAGAAACCTTGGGGTTCTTCATTAAGTTAATCAGCATCAGAATACTACAGCAAAGAGACACATTTCTCTGCTGGAGGTGATTTCCAGCTGCAGTGTTTTCCTATCTTTGTTTCCTATCTTCCTATGCTCTTTTCATATCGGAGGTACAGCACAGCATGTCTGTGGGAGTGTACGAGTAAATATGGGGGGATGCATTATGAAACACAGTTCCTCATTGTGAATCTGGTTTTCCAAAAAGGTGTCAATGTAATATCTGATCCTGAACAAACTGGTTTAAGAAATCTTGCTTTTCTCTCCTTCTACAGGTCTAGGTGCACTTATATTCTTAATATATTGTCATATTCTGTGTGCACGTGTCTGTATCTGTTTGGTGATTTTGTGTTGGTGTGTTTAGATAAAGTGCATATTGTCTTCAAAGAAGATGGGTATCTCAGTATAAACATGAGCCCGTTCATGTTTTTACAATTCATTCAAGGTTTTATTTGGGGTTTCAGCAAATGAATATTAGGTATTCTTGTCCAAAACTTGAGACCTTTTATAAAGTTAATGCTCTTTCCATTTCAGGAGTGCTCAGTCCTTGCCCACATATTTCTTTGAATTCAAGTGTTAGCATTAGGTTTTGTTGTTGTTGTTGTTGTTTCTTTTGTTTTTTTTTTTTGTTTCTGTTTTTTGTTTGTTTGGTTGGTTGGTTTGTTTCTTAGAAAAGGGAACCTCTTATGCTGCTGTGTTGGTGGGAATGCAAGCTGGTGCAGCCACTCTGGAAAACAGTACAGAGGTTGGTTCCTCAGGATGTTAAAAAGAGAGCTACCCAGGACCCAACAATTGCACTACTAGGTTTTTGCCCCAAAGATACAGATGTAGTGAAATGAAGGGGCACCTGCAACCCAATGTTCATGGCATTAGCTTTTATAATAAAACAACTACAGATATAAATTAAGCCTACTGGAAAGTTTTAAGACATGCTCTTGTTTTTCCTTCTAGAGGTAGTCAACAACTTTTTCTTCTCATCAATGGCAAGATGTTCCACACAAACACTTCTACTTTCCACCCAGTCACCTTTTTTCTTACAGGAATCCCAGGACTCGAGGGTTCTCATGGCTGGATCTCCCTGCCTTTTTGCTGCATTTACTTAATGGCTCTGTTGGGCAATGCTACCATTTTGCTGATCATCTGGTCTGACCGTACTCTGCGGGATCCTATGTTCTACTTTCTAGCCATCTTATCAGCCATAGATCTGGCCCTCTCCACAACCTCAGTGCCCCGAATGCTGGGTATCTTCTGGTTTGATGCACATGAAATTGGTTTTGGAGCCTGTGTGGCCCAGATGTTTCTGATACACACCTTCACAGGAATGGAGTCCGCTGTTCTGCTGGCGATGGCTTTCGACCGCTACGTGGCTATCTGTGTACCACTCCACTACACAGCCACCCTGACACCCCGAGTGCTAGCGGGCATTGGTGTGGGTATTATATTGCGCTCTGTCCTGCTCATGTTGCCCATTCTCTACCTAACCCATCGTCTGCCCTTCTGTGAGACTCGAATTATTGCCCACTCCTATTGTGAGCACATGGGCATTGCCAAGTTGGCCTGTGCCAGCATTCGAGTTAATGCCATTTATGGGCTTTTTGTGGCTTCTTTTCTTATTTTGGATCTGGCACTGATTGGAATCTCTTATGCCTACATCCTTCGTGCTGTTTTCCGCCTCCCATCTCGAGATGCTCGTCACAAAGCTCTGAGTACGTGTGGGTCACATGTTGGGGTCATGTGTGTTTTCTATACACCTTCTCTCTTCTCCTTCCTCACCCACCGATTTGGCAAAAAAAAATTCCTCGTTATGTCCACATCCTGGTTGCCAATCTCTATGTGGTCGTGCCACCTGCCCTCAATCCTATTATCTATGGTGTGAGGACAAAACAGATTCGTGAGCGTGTGATCCGTGCTTTCACCTCAAAGTAGAGTCTCTTGTTTCCTTAGTTCTTGAGGGCATGGATAGAACTGAAAGAAGTTAATTTTGACTCTACTCTAGGTTGATTTTTTTCTAATGCTCCTCATATCAAGGGATCCTGCAGCTCCTAAAGGAACAAACTTTGAAGAATGTTTTCTGTTCTTAAATCTCAATGTTTCCTCCCCTATTGGTGTTGAGTGTTTACTCTTCCGAATATAGGGCTCCGTTACAGCAGGAGAAACATCCCACTGAGAGCCTTTGGCTTTTTAACTATGGAGATTTAGTGAACCTCCATCTCCCAGTGTTTGAAAATAGATAGTATTCCAGTTGGAGCCAATTAGTTCATGTCAGTTGCCTTGCTTTCTTGAAACAAAGAACTAAAGTTGAACTGTAAATGAAAAGATCTTCATAGCTTTCTGTTAAAAACTCATGTATCCGATCCACTGGGGCAATCCGGATATTTAGTGCAGGTGTTTGTTTTTGTTTTTGTTTCAGTGTCTCCAGGTTTTGCCTTTCATTTCAGTACTTTCTCTTATTCTTCACAAAGCCCTGTAAGTATTACAGTGCCTTCATTGTGCCATCACCTCCCTTTCTGGAGAAGCAAGAGCGTGAATCGTATCTGCACACTTGTGTTAAAGAATGAAAATCTTGGTTAAGAGAAGCTTGGAAGACTGTAATTCTAACAGTGGTTTTGAGTTATGTTTAATCAGATTGTTTCCTTGGCAGGGTGTGGGTGTGTGTGTGTGTGTGACAGTACATGTTATGTATTTCGGCAAACTTCTATCTACAGCACCACTTCTCTCCATAGCCTCTTCGTGGACTGCAACACATGCATCCCTTGGAACTTCATGCTTTGCAAAAAGTAGATGAATCAGAAAGTTCATGTAGAAAATAAATTTTCAAAGTCCCCTACTTTTAAGAATTTGTTGGATAGTCTTATAATTATTTGTGTAGTCTTATACGGACATATCTCCTCCATGACTACTGGGAGTCAAAGGTCCTTTTATTATTCTTCCTAAATTTGTTGTGATCAGAAACTGATGTGTACATTAAAAAAAAAAATCATGAACTAGAACATAAAAGCACTGCTCAGGAGGCTAGGAGCTATTTCCTGATGTCGCTCTCCACTGATGGAACAAATGACTACAAATAACTCTGCAAATGAGCTGTGAGTGTGTATCTTCAGGGGTTTGGAAGACAGATATTTTTCAGCAAGGAGTATGACTTAGAGACTTTGGTAAACACTTCGAATTAATGGACATACACATGTAAGGAGATCCTGAAAACAATTATTTGAAGAATTGCATTCCTAGAGCACCTTGAGCACATTAAATGCTCTTTTCTCTTAGAGACAGAAAGATGTACATTCTTAGCTTTGATGCTCTTTTTTTTTTTTTTTTAAAGATTTTATTTATTTATTCAACAGAGAGAGAGGCAGCCAGCGTAGAGAGGGAACACAAGCAGGGGGAGTGGGGAGGGGAAGAAGAGGGCTCATAGCTGGAGAGCCTGATGGCTCGATCCCATTAACGCTGGGATCACGGCCTGAGCCGAAGCGGATTCAGCTTGGACACAACGCTGCCAACGGCGGGTGCCCACTATTGGCCTTCTTTAGTAAAAGAATACTAGCACAACTTTTTCCAGTGTTTTCCTTAATTTGATAGTTGTGTTTCACTTTCAGACTTTAACTCACATTTAGAATAATATTTAAGAACAAGATACACAAAACTATTGATATCTTTCCATTTATAAATTATTTTTTATTCATGATTTTCAATCTCATCCAATATTTGACTCCCTACTTTGAAAGCCACCACAGGATTACCACTTAAGGATTCTCCAAAGAAACTTTAATGCAGTGTCCTACCCTTTGAGGGAAAGTTAAGTTCATACCATTTCCAGTTGGTCTGCTTGATAAGATTCAGAATATGCTAATCTGTAAGTACTGATGATTAGCTATTAAAATTTTAATGGCTACTTTATATTCATCATTTATATTCATGTCCTAACCATGTCTTTTATAGTCATAACGTTTATTCTCCAGCCACATCTCCTAAGGTTCTATATGTAAATTCCATCAAGTAAAAGAACAATGTCGATGTGTTTTGACATAAATTGTATTTTACCCTCATTGATCTCTTTCCCCAATCACATAACTCCGACTCTAATCATGGGGAAATAATCAGACTAATATCAATTGAGGAATATTTTACAAAAACCTGACTAATAATCTTAAAAAAGAAAAAGATTTATTTGAGGGAAAGAGGGTGTGATGGTAGTGGGGGGAGGGTGAGGGAGAGAATCTTTCAAACATGCTTCCCGCCAAGATGGGAGCCACGTGGGGCTTGATCCCAGTACCATGAGATCATGAACCTGAATCAAAACCAAAATTTGACGCTTGACCAGTTGAGCCACCCAGGCACCCCTAAAACTGTACTTCTAAAAACTGTGAAGCCATCAAAAACTAAGAAAAACCTGAGTAACCATCACAGTCAAGAGAACCTGAGAGACCTAAATAGATATAACTAGAATGTAACTTGATATTCTGTGGATCCCACTAGATAAATAGAACATTAGGTACACAAGAGAATCTGAATAACATGAGTTTTTAATAAAATATGAACTTTAGTTGATACTGTTTCATTAATTATAACAAATGACCATACTAGTATAAAATGTTACTAATAGGGAAATTATGTATACATATATAGAAAGCTCTCTGTACAATATATTTGCATTTTCTGTAATCTACAGTGTTATAAATAAACTTTTTAAAAAGCATATAGAAAATGAATTAGTCAGATATTACCTTACAGACCTAGGAGAGAAACAGGATATGTTCTTTGAAATATCAAAATTTTTAATGTTCTGTTGAAATTATGAAAGAAGATAACTGACAAAGGAATAAATGGACTCTGAGAAACAAACTGAGGGCTTCAAGGGGGAGTGGGGTTGGGGAAGGGGATAGGCTGGTGATGGGCGGTGGGGAGGGCACGTATTGCATGGTGCACTGGGTGTTATACACAACTAATGAATCATCGAACTTTACATCAAAAACCAGGGATGTACTGTATGGTGACTAACATAATAAAAAATATTAAAAAACAAAGTAAATACACTGTATGGAGAATCTAGAAACACACAGGTTTAATTGTCACATGACAGTGTTGACATTGCAGATCCCAGTATCCCTCTCCAAAATCCAGGAGTTCCGGAAGTTTCTTGACAAGGCTCTTCCCCACCAAACAAAAACTCCGACTTTTCAGGTAAGTGAAATTTGGGGGCCTTGAGAGGAAAGATTGTTAGAAATCCTATTTACCAGCTTGGCTATGCACAACTAAACCAAGAAATACTACACAGCTTTTCCTCAATAATAACGTTGATGTTCTGGAAGCCATTTGTTTTACTCATATGTTTTATTCTTTATTGACAGTAAATCTAGAAGGAAGATGATGTCACATTTGTGAACTCCCTATAACTCCAAAAGTGAATCTAGGAGACATTTCCATGGCAACTCCCATAGACAGCTTCACAAAATATCTTTGCTTCTGGAAATACCAAGCATGTTAGTTAGTGATTTAGATTTATTATCAATAAACCTTACAATTTCTTACTATATATCAGGAAATGTTTTAAGTGTTACAAATATTAGCTTTTAATCTTCACAACGATGTTTGCATTAGGTATTAGCCTGCTTTTCTAGAGGAGGAAATGGAGACACAATTCTTTTCCCAAACTCATATGTCCATTAAGTAGGGAAGATGGACTTCAAACCCACATAGTCAGTCTCAAAGTCCACTCACTTAACCAATTTCAGTATCTCACTACATTTCTTTCTCTCAGACTCTTTACCAATAAATTAAACCCTTTCTTATTTGACTAATAATAAGAACCAGGAAGCAGAGAGCATTTGTATTCAAAACAACTGGTCTTTGTGTTATTATATTATCTCTCCCATCACTGTTCTAATGAGTACTCTACCCCATGAGATGATGGACACTAGCTGGACTTCATTTTTTCCCGATAGTATTTAAGGTAGCACTGTGCTTAGCATGGGGATGAAAGCGAGAGGTAGGTAAGTTTTGAAGACATTGACCAGATAACAGCAAGGTAAACAACATGGTAATGAAAAAAAAAAAAAAAAAAGCCAGAATGACTTGCCAATTCCTTACATAAAATCACCCCCGATTTTCTGTGATCTGGCCTTGCACATGGGGCTCATGAGAGGGAATCTAGAACTAGAGGTATCTTGAAGAGAAAGAATGGGAGGTAAGCCCTCCTCATAGCTATTCCTGTCAAGAGGTGAGTAATTTATCACAAGTCATCCCAAGCTTGGGAAACAGTATTCAGAATCAGGATTCTTTCTTTTTCTTTTTCTCTTTCTTTCTTTCTGTCTTTCTTTCTTTTTTTTCATTCTTTCTTCTTTCATTTCTTTCTTTCATCACCAATGATGCTATGCTTCATATTTATGAAGCATGTAGCTCAGTGCCTCTGGACAACTCTGTTTTCTCCAGGGAGCACCAGTGTTCGGAGACACTCCATTTTAAGGTCAGTGTTTACAGTCTGTAAGTCCTCCGCTTCAGTCAGAGCAGATGAAAATGGAAACATCTGGGGCAGGTGGGTGAACTAGCTCATCAAGAAAGCTAGAAGATATGCTGGTAAGTCTGGCCTTGGGTTCAAGAAGGATCCATTAAAGGCAGGAAATCTTTTTTATTTTGAAACAAAGAAACAAGAAGAGACCATTTCACTGTGGTCATTTCACTGAGATGTGGGTTGAGGAGAGAAAATAAATGAGAGCAATGGAGAAAAAAGGAAAGTTAACTGAATACAGAAGATATCAGTGAGCCCAGAGCGTAACAAGCTAATAGTTTACACAGACTCAGGTGTATACTATGACAAAGACTTTATAAATCTCATTCTTAAATATTTGGATAAGTAAGTGGTGTGTGCATGGGTGCCTGCTTACGCAAATACCTTTTAGACTTACGTTCTGTGTCTTTCTTTAAATCTTTGTCATTCAACTCACTTTGTTCTTTGCTTCCTGTGGTTGTACCTTAACCTTAAATCTTGTCTGTCTTGCTTTCTCTTAGCTGTCACCATTCTAGATCTGTCATGCAGAACTTTAACTTTGTCTACCCCTCTGTCCTCCATTCAGCTCTCAGGATAAGTATTTCACAATTCATGCCTTCATGTAACTAACAGATAAAGATACCAGATCAAGGATGCTTACATTTCCAAAGCTATTACCAAAACCAGTTACAGTTTTGTTTTTGTTTTTGTTTTTGGTTTGGTTTTTGTTTTAGGCTTGACTCATCATTTACAAAACTAGTTCCAAAGTTTTCCAAACATTTCTAGATCCATATATACCAGCATCATTAAGCAATAGTCTAGGTTTCATTTCTACAAACTGTTTTAAATGTTTTCCCGGCTGGAAGGTATCACAAATACGACAGCAATGGACATCAAGTACGAAACCTCAAAAAATTTTGCAATTATATTATGAAAATTTCCTATTTTATGTTGGCCTCCTAATATGTTATCATATTTGTTTATAATTCATGAATTAAACTTGGAAGATATGTGTCATTTCATTAGTATATCTGGAGAATATGTTTTTTAAAGAAATACAGTCTATAGAATATTGCTGGGCAGCTTGAAAGAAATAGAATTATTATTTAAACAAATTTTTTTTTTAGCTTCAAATCCTGAACTCTTCCTATTATCACATATCACAAAGTCAGTTTTACCTAGTTGGGCCCAAGTCGCAGTTAAATACAGCCCTTTCTATATTTCTGCCTCCAAATTATTGCCCTGTGTACCACCACTGTCTATCACTGTCTCTTCTATGCAAATTTGTTATTTTACTCTCCTTGTCACCAAAGCAATCGTAATGTAGCCAACTGAAAAAAATCTGATCACTTAACTTATAATTCATCATATGAATAGGGTCAACAAAATAAAACATTCCTTTCTATGGCAGCCTGTAGTTTTGCACAATAATTGTGAAACTCGCGGAAGTTTTCTGAATGAGAGTTGATGAATAAGTAGGATTCTAAGAATTTCTGAACTTCTAGAGCCTCAAAAAGACAGAAAATGTCTTGGCCAAGTCAATTGTATTTATGTTTTTCCTCTCCTTTCCCCTCTAACAGGGGAACATCAACACAGGAAAATCCTGAGAAAAACTTTAATAGCTGACTATTGTTATTATTATTAGTTATTATTATTATTAATTACTACATGCCACATATTACTCGTTCTATCTTGGCATATTTCTTTTGAGAGTTCCAAATATGTACTTTTTAAAAAGTGCTTGGAAATTACAACTTCCGTAAAGCAGAATTTCTGCTGCAAGTAACTCCAGTTGAGGAAGGGACAGAGCACTGCAAAACCTGAGACTGTCATAGCACAGAATGGAATCAGTGCCCATGTCTGGTTTTGAGGATTTAAAGAAGAGAAAAGGCCATGTAAAATCAGGGTTATCAGATACTAAATCATACACTGTTTTATTAAATTCACTGTTACATATTTTTTAAATTTTATTTATTAGAGAGAGAATAAGTAAGAGAGAGAGCACAAGTGGGGGGAGGGGGAGAGGGAGAAGGAGAAGCAGCTGCCCTCTGAGCAGGGAGCCCCAAAAGGGGCTGGATCTCAGGACCCTGGGATCATGACCTGAGCCAAAGGCAGGAGCTTAACTGACTGAGTCACCCAGGTGCCCCCACCCTTATATTTTTTTAAACACATTCCAATTCATATTATAATTGTTTGTCTATATTATCTTATCTTTCAGCAGTCCCCAAATGTCAAATGAGTTAAATCAGATTAATTTGAGGAGCTTTATGGAAATCATAAGGTGTATCCCATACCTAATGATTCAGAAGTGTCAGAGTCAGGACTTAGAATCTGTATTTGTATCTAATAGTCCGCAGTCTATTATGCAAGCCAGGATTAGAAATCATTGCTGTGTAAATCCTCGGTCAGTGTGCATTTATAGGAATATTGGCGAGCTTTGGTTACTTCCTGCCTGCGTTAACTTGGGATCGCTTTGAAGAGCAGGCCAATTGTCCTCTGTAGAACTGCCTGGCAGAATGAAGCCAAATATGAGGTGCTCATAAGTCCGTGAAGTCACTTCTTTCCAATTCTCAGGACACTAAAAAGTAAATATTTGCTAGAAAATATGAGAAAAATGATAATGTTATACATTAATGGAATGTAACAGGTATTTTTGAAAGGTGGTTGGAATCCGGCACACAGAAATGAGGTAGGGTGTGGGCATAAAAAAGGAGGAAAGAAGGTTGAAGACAATAGTGAATGGGTCCTCATATTGTCATGTGGTCCAGAAAATCCAGTTAGTGTGCTCGTCTCAGCCATGGGCCTTTAATACTAGACTTTCCCTCTCCTGTGTGAAAAATTCTATCATACTGACTCTCTCCAACATAAATTTACATACAGTATTCTGATGACATTTTCATTATTATTTCTTAAATATCTAAGTTTGTTAAGTACTTAGGAAGCAGCATGACATGCTGTCACTAGTACAGTCTTTGAAAGCACAATCCTCATTCTGATATTTTTTAGGTATGTTACTAAGTGGTTAAGTGAGTCATCTGAGCCTTTCTCTCCTCTTCATTATAACTGTGTCAGTAATTGCTATCTTTCTGGATTCTTAAACAATGTATGCAAATTGGCACAAAGCTGTGTTTTAACACATGCTGGTGAAGATCTAGAAAAGTGAATACATTATAAAAATTCATCAGACATTGTGTTGAAAACAAGGTCTAGAGTGTCCTTTTGCTCCTTTTCTTTCCTAGAAAAATATCTGTTTGATGTATAGTTTATTTATCTAGAACAGAGGCAAAAGAATTGATGCTTCCTTGAAGACAGCACAGAATTTTTTTTTTTAATTTAACATACCATAATATCACTTCCGTAACTTAAGAGCCTGAAATATTATCATTCATTGGTTTTATAAGTATTCTATTTACAGATTTTTCTGGTCAAGCATATTTGAAATCACCAGTTAAGTTTGGGTGCTTTAGGAGAGAATCTCATAGTTCTGATGTACATTGTAAATATCTAAGAGGGAAAAAAAACACAATTACAGAAATTTCCAATTTGATGTGGGTATTAGACAACATATTTTGTAGCAAAGCAGGGACATGAGACAGATTGATTTCTCATAGACACAGGGTGTTCTATGGGATTCATTTTACCATATTCTCCAGGGCTCTTTTAACAGAGACCAAAGAGGGAGGTGGCATCAACAATGGCTGAAAATGTAAACAAGAAAGAAAGAATGGTGATCCAAACAAGGAAACTAGGAAAGTAAACAAGGAAAGTAAACTAGGAAACTAGGAAACTAGTTTCCTAACTAGTTTCCAAACTAGGAAAGTAAACAAAAAGCTAAGGTTGATTTGATTTGTATTAAAAAATAATTTCATACACTCAAAAAATTACTGGAATGATACAAGTCTGTTAAATCACTAAATGGTAGAATATTAGGAAGAAAAATGACCAATAAGAGTGTATTCCCTATAGGATATAAATAGCATAAGTTGAAATTATAATCAAGACCTTTTGGAAATAGGTCACAATTTGGTACTATTTATGAAAGAAACTCCATTTTCAAGTAGAAGTCCATTTATAGTCTTTATAGTCCATTGAGAAGTGAATGAAATAGGAGTAAATAAAAATAACATACACTGTTTCAAAAATCTTGCTTTTTTTTCAAACTAGATTAAACGTGGGTCAAAAATATGGGGAAAACACTGAACAGGTGGAGAAGATGCAAATACAAGAAGAGATGGAGATAGGAAAAGAGAAAGGATAGAGTGGTATATGCAGACTTGAAAGATGAGATCCCAAGCAGAGGTGGCTCTATTAGCATCAGGCTGGAGTAAAACACTTGCACAACTAGGGAAGGGAAGAATGAGAGTATGCAAATATCGCTTGCATGGTCATCTTAATTTTCTAGAGAGACAAGAGAAAGTGCTGTAGTTAAAGAATGAATGTATCGGTACAACGCAGTGTGTGAAAAGTGCAGGTATGGCATATTTGCTGAGGCAACTGAGGAAGGAAACCAACTAAAGGACACAGGAAGGATTTTCATGACCCGGATGGCCTGTCTGCAGATGCTGCAATTGGCATAATTCTGTAGCTTTTCTCTAATAACTCCCAGCAACCAGAGCTCTTGGAAGGGAAGTGGTTGCAGAGGTCAGGGCGGAATTTGGGGCAGATGGGTTGACAGCTGAAGGAAGAGACAGCAAAGTCAAGGAAAGAAAAATGCAGAGCAGTGGGGATGGATCTGATTTGGAGAGTTGAAGAAGTGAAGCTGTCAGGAAATAAATGATGGCGAAGAAAAAGTATGAATCAAGGGCTACAGAACTCGATGTGACATAGAAACAGAGGTGACAATAAAGATCCTTAAGAAGGTGGGAAAAATGGTGCGGTCTCACTGTGACTTGGAGTTCAATAATTGAAAGCTAGGGCATATATATATGCAAACAGATTGAGGATATAACTGTAGGGAAAATAGCAGAAGATGAGTGGCCATGAATAGCCATGGAAGCCAATCAGAAATTCAAAGTCAGACCTTTTTATCATATGATGTGAAGTAGAAACAATGCTAATGATGCATAAATACTAGATTTACTTTGTTTTAATGCAGCTTGGCACTATTTTGTAACTCTTATTTTGAATCTTTCTACACAAGTATTAAAAATATCTCCCACCACAGCTTTATAAGGAAAAGTTCACACTACATAAAATATTCAAATTTAAGCTCTTTACATGTAACTCCAAGTCAATTTTGATAGCTAGTGCTGCCTTGAACCAAAATGCTCTTATAGTTTCATTGTTATCTCTTCTGCTGTTTTCAACAATCAATGGTAAAATCTCATGGTGAGGTCATCTTGACTGCATCAATTACAACCACCATGAGTCTTGATCTCCTGCATTGAAAACAGTCTTCCCTATTGCAATGATGTTTCTGAAGAAAGAGGCACAGGGGTTCACCTAGTGGCTTTTTCATTACATTTCCCACATTTAAAAGGGTTTTGTGCAGATTTTACCTCCACAGGCTATAGCAATTGACTATGAGACAGTGTTGCCTGGATAAAAAGGAAAATGTACTTCTTAAAATCCCAGAGAAATCATACATTGTATTATTATTTTAATTCTTAAGCTAGAACTTCCTTAAAGAAGGGTAACAATGTATGATCCGAACACCAAATATCTAGCCATTTGTATGATATTCTTTTGGTCCTTGATGAAAGTTTAATTATGTTATGGAAATGAATGATGAATGAAAACATATGTAATAAATTTGATAGCTCAGTTGAGATCAAACAGTAACAGCATGTACTTCAGTTTAAAAAAAAATCAGAGTTATGTCATGATGGACGGGGTATTTAGAAAAGCTCAAACATATTTTTGTATCATTCTGTAGGAAATCAGTAACATTGGACAAGAAGAGCTGGCGCCTCTCAGTGAATGAGACATCTGGTCTATGTTACCTGCAGCTGTACAAGTGCCACGGAAACATGGTCCCTTCTAATTGCACACAATTCCATCCCAACTTCTTTCTCCTGCTGGGAATTCCAGGGCTAGAAGACGTGCATATGTGGATTGGTTTTCCATTTTGTGTTGTATATTTGACAGCCTTATTGGGAAACATTGCAATTCTTTTTGTGATTCAGACTGATCATAATCTCCATCATCCTATGTTCTACTTCCTGGCCATTCTGTCATCTATTGACATGGGCCTATCTACATCCACTATCCCCAAGATGCTTGGCATCTTCTGGTTCAACCTGAGAGAAATCACTTTTGAGGGCTGCCTCATCCAGATGTTCTTCATCCACTTATGTACTGGCATGGAGTCAGCTGTACTCGTGGCCATGGCCTATGATCGCTACGTGGCCATCTGTAACCCTCTTCGGTACACACTGGTCTTGACAAACAAGGTGGTATCTCTTATAGCACTGATCATCCTCCTGAGACCCTTAGCCATTGCAATCCCGTTTGTTCTGCTCATCTTAAGGTTACCGTTCTGTGGACACCAAATTATCTCCCACACATACTGTGAGCACATGGGCATTGCCCGCCTGTCTTGTGCCAGCATAAAGGTGAACATCATCTATGGCTTATGTGCCATCTCTATTTTGGTGTTTGACATCATAGCCATTATCATCTCCTATGTCTATATCCTCCATGCTGTCTTCTGCCTCCCTTCCAGGGATGCCCGAATGAAGGCACTCAGCACTTGTGGCTCCCATGTGTGTGTAATGTTGGCCTTCTACACTCCAGCATTTTTCTCCTTCATGACCCACCGTTTTGGCCAAAATGTTCCTCAATACATCCACATTCTTCTTGCCAACTTTTATGTCGTCATCCCACCTGCTCTCAACCCTATAATTTATGGGGTCAGAACTAAGCAGATAAGAGAAAAGGTAACTAGAACTTTCAGATATAAATTATGAAATTTGGTCTTCAGATGCTAAAAGGCTTGAGTATGAGAAAATGGAACTTACTCTTTACTCTCAAAATTGCCACATTACAGTGTCTAGGGAAGATGGTATCCTATGTGCAGATATATGAAGACTTCCATTCATCTTAGGAAATGTTAGCCAAAAGAAACAATCATAAATATTTAATATAAGTATAATTCCAACCAGATATCACAAATGCCGGCAATTATGTGATAAATAAAATAGCATTTACATGAAAAAATTCCATGAAGTTGATAAAAATTGACTAGCATAATAATAATAATAATAATAATAACAACAAAATAGACATATGTTATAAGCCAGGCACTGTTTTCATGACTTTTTAAGTATCAATTCTTTAAATTCTTACAACTACAATAAGTAGCTTCTACTTTTTTCCCTTTCTATAGTTGAGGGAACTGAAGCAATAATATTACATATTAACATTAACATTATATTAGAGTAAGTAGCATTTTCAAAGTTGAAATAGAAACTCTCTCACTTCTCAGATGAGTAAACTAAACACACAGTATGAGCATATTAAAGAAAAACTATGGACAAAAGTAAGTACATAAATTTTATATGTAAATAGGTAAAAGACACTATTAATAAGAAAAACAAACTTCTTATATAGGGTACCAATGGGAAGAGGCACTCCACAATCCCATATGATGTAAGAATCCTATAAACTCTATGAAGCAAGAGGTAGTATGTCTACTAATAGTGGCATCTAATATTTCTTGACCCCTTCAATGTTCTAGGAACTACATTTGGTTCTTTAGGTAATTCACATTTTATAATGAGTAGGTGCAGACTCAAAAGTTAAATAATTTACACATAGTCACGCAACTATTATGTAACAGGATTTTAAATGATTTATGTAGCTTCAGGGCAGTTTCCTTAACCTCTCTGATATAACTTAATGTAGAAACAGACTGTGACACAGGCCATTAAGGTTAAAAAAAAATATTTTTTAGGTGTCAGCATGTTATACAGCTTAAAATGGAATTATATAATACATTGAGCATAACTATTAATTCAGAAATGTGAATAAAATATGACAGTATACATATGTGATGCATAGTATATATATATATATATATATACACACACACTTCAAATATGAAAAGACTATGATTAAAATAGAGAAAATTAATAGATATAAAAGATGGACAGGAAAATAAACTACATAAAAAATTAGCATGCCTAAAAGTAAAACATGAAAAGAATTCCCAGTTCCCTGGAAGCAGGTTTGAACCAAGATGCTTCAGAAAGCTTGACTACCCACCATTTGCATTGACATGGATGGAACTGAAGGAGATAATGCTAAGTGAAATAAGTCAAGCAGAGAAAGACAATTATTATATGGTTTCACTTACATGCGGAACATAAGGAATAGCAGGGAGGACATTAGGAGAAGGAAGGGAAAAATGAAGGGGAAGAATCAGAGGGGAAGCAGACCCTGAGAGACTATGGACTCCGGGAAACAAACTGCAGGTTTCAGAGGGGAGGGGCATGGGGGGATGGGCTAGCCCAGTGATGGGTATTAAGGAGGGCACGTATTGCATGGAGCACTGGGTGTTATACGCAAACAATGGATCATGGAACACTACATCAGAAACTAATGATGTACTGTATGGTGACTAACATATCATAATAAAATTTAAATAAATGGAAAAAAAAAAAAAAGCTTGACTCAAGCTCCCAGATACCCAGTCCCTGAAGGGACTGACCAAGGATGTACTTCTCAGGGGAGCTACATCCTCTGCATAAATTCTTCCTCTTGAGGGATCCTGGGCAGAAAGGCCAGCCTGATGCTGCAGGACGAGGCAGAACATTGTCCTTGGGAAGGCAGCCCAGGTTGTATTTTTATACTGTGGGAAGTCTCCCATGACAAGGTTGAGACAGGTGGGGCAGCTCAGTATAGTGGACACTGAGGAGAGTTTTACGAAATTGCAACAGGTAGTCTCACTTACAGAAATATCACAGATGAAAGTCCCCTTTTTTTCAGCTACCCCACTGAGAAGGAGCCCCCAGGCACTATAAGGGTATGCTTTCCCTGCAGACGTTAGCCTGAGAGGGTGACCAGAGTCCAGAACCGTGGAAATCAAAGTGGTATCAGTAGCATGACCTCTTTGAAAAGGTTGCTCTATTTTATTAGCTGTAGAGCCTTGGGGATGGTGACCTTTGCCCTCTGCGCTGCAAGACTTGTTCTACCTGTGAATTAACCTGTGTTCAGATGTAGAGATGAGTGTTTGAGTGATTTAAAAAATTGAGAATTTGAGTTACAGAGTCCCATTTTGTTCCAACTGAATCAAATCTAACCTACATATTTTGTGTTTCAGAATAAAATTCAAGTAATTTGTATATTTATCTCAGGAAGGAAGTCTTTTATAAATGGATGTTGGTGAAAGAGTCTTAAACATACCATTTGTTCCCGAACTAAATGTGCCATGTTTGCCTGGAATATTATGAGAATGCTTTAAAACATAGCTCCTATGTTAATTAGATTTTTAGCTCCTCTGTCTGATTAGATTTTTAACTTCTGACTTAGACTGAATGGTGGGGACGCAGTTTACACGGTCCGTTCTATGGACTATGTTCATAGTATTAGTAAGCTAATCGTCTTTCTTTTGTTTTGTGTTGTTTTCAGAATATCAAACATTAACACCAAGACTCATATCCGTGGACAACAATAGTAGATTACCCTAGCTACTGTTACTAAGGATACAGTGTCGAGACATCTCGTTAGGCTCCATATATGCATCATCTTATTGTATTAGCACTAGCTCTGTATGAAGTTTATGCAATGATTATCTCAATCTCTACAAATAAGTAAAATAAGGCTCAAGGAATGGCGTTCCTAAGGTCCTTAGTAAGTGAGAGAGTGAAGGAAGATGTAAAGCTATGCTTGCCTGGGTTGAAAGACAGTGCCCCTGAACACCAAACTAACTGATTCTTAATCAGCCACAATAGAAAGATGGGCTCTATTAGGGACAGAAAGAGTCCACTGGTGAATTTGACGCTGAGTGGACATCAGTTGGAAAAAACCGTCTGGTAAGAGAATCTATCTGCTAGTCGCGATCTGAAACCATGTAAATCATGAGGCTTTCAAATAAATCCACACCTTTACAACGTTTGAGAAAGGGTAGGCATGGGGGGCACTGGTTCATCTGTAAGACGAATGTCTATAAATGGACAGTGACAGTCCGGAGGACGCTGTGGAGAACTTTTAGCATTGAACCCATCTAGGCTCAATTAAAAATAACCCAATGATGTATTATTGGCGTCTGTTTTAAATATTAGATGAAGGGTATTGTTATTACTAGATATGCCAAATATTTACAACCCTGAATTAGAATGAAATGAATGTAATGAAAATATTGCAACAGGTTAATATTCCCTAATGGTGGCAAAGCCATAGATACAAAGGAGAGGACTGACTTTCCCTCTGGATGTCAACAGAGAAACTCTCACCATGAAGCCTCAAGCGTCTAAACCTCACATTTATGATTCTCTTTAATTAAGCTTCAAACCATCGAAATTTCCTTTTACATGCTTGTAATGCTTCTGTTTCAAAGGGGATGTAGTTACCAGGTGGTATCATCAGCACAACGGCAGATGAAGCTGAGGTGCAGTCTAAGAGAGTGTCAGGTCATACTTCTATGTTTTAATTCCAATACCTTTTCCTAGCGCAAAATAACTCCCGGAAATTCACGTACCTTTACTTTGGTCACTCCCCCCACAGCCAGCATATTTCCATTGCTCTAGTTGCTACGGCCCGCTGAAATCCTCAGGCTTCTTTCCTTCCAGTCTCACCTCTTCCTGGCCCTCCGACCACCCTAGACCCTCACCAATTCTAGATCAGACGATTTATGGTCTAAACTGCCAACCTCTTTCTTCTGATTCTTGAAGAACACATATATTGCTCTTATATTGGGATCTGACTGCTAAACACTACAGGAAATAAGACAGGAAGAAAAAATAACATGAATATTTAATACCTATAAAATTATTTCCATAATTTTGTGGGTCTACAGGCTTTAAATAACAGTACAATTCTGAATAGATTTTTTCTTTTTAAATTTATAATTACTCCCTACTTTTTTATTTACGTCAGCAAAAACACTATTGCCGAGGGGAAATTTAGTAATAGGGAGACAGACACATAACTTAATTTCTAATCATATAACTGACGTTTATGACTTATCGAAGACAAATGTCTTAGACTCTCTTAACCTTAGCTTTGTTTGCATATAAATCGGATATGATAATAGCATCAACCTCAGAAAGTTGTTTTGAAATTTGAATGAGAATATTTATAAAACACTGAGTATTGATGTTTGGTAAATAGTATTTTCTTTGACCTTTTGCTAGCATAAAGTCAGTCAAATAAAGCGGAATAATAGCTATGCACTATCTTCTTAAAATAAGATTTGAATTTTAATAATAGAATAATATGAACTTTGGTTGAATGTGTTGAGAAAGATGTTTGAGAAATTTTAGTAGAGCATAACAATAAGCTAATACTGAAAAACAAATGATAAATTTAAGAAAGCTCAGAGGGAAGAGTAAAGCACATCCTAGGATGCACTGCTAGCATGCTGTGTGGTTGTATACCTCCCACCAAATTTTTCGTATTCAGAGTAATTTTGCTCATCAGTGAACTCCTTGCAAATAATCATAAAGAATATACCATGGTCGACATTTGACTTACAAGCTGATGAATATGAATAAAAAGGAAAATATCAGAAATAAAAGCTAAATGCTATTCAAAACAAAAATTATTACAGAATATTTAAATTTAACATAGGTTATTTATTTTATTTTATGATTCTTGAATAAGAATGTGAAATATTTTAGATTTTAGGATTTTTAGCTCCGTATTAATTGAGGTAAATAATTCTGTGTTTAAAATAAGCTCCCGGGGCGCCTGGGTGGCACAGCACTTAAGCGTCTGCCTTCAGCTCAGGGCGTGATCCCGGCGTTATAGGATCGAGCCCCACATCAGGCTCCTCTGATGTGAGCCTGCTTCTTCCTCTCCCACTCCCCCTGCTTGTGTTCCCTCTCTCGCTGGCTGTCTCTATCTCTGTCAAATAAATAAATAAAATCTTTAAAAAAAATGTTCTCAGCATCCAATGTCAACAACTGCAAACATTTTATTCTCTTCAGGCTTGAATTTGGTTGTTTTAAAGTAAAATTTCCATTCTGTTTAAATGTGAAAATATTATCTGTACAGTTTTGGAAAACGTATATACCTATATATTCTACACCTCTGTGAAGATGTAAAATTTTTCTATCACCTCAAAAAATCCTTTTGTGTTCCTTTCCAGTCTTTCAGTCCCTGGGCAACCACTGAATACATATTTTCAGTACCCAGTTTTTTGTTAAAGATTTTAATTTTAAGTAATCTCTACACCCGTCATGGGGCTCGAACTCACAATCCCGAGATCAAGAGTCGCAGGCTCTACTGACTGAGCCAGCCAGTTGCCTCAGTACCCATTTTCTTTGTATGCTGTAGGTCTTTATATAACTGAAATTGTGTAACTAGTACTCTTTAGTAACTAGGAGCAGTTGACAGTTCAGTATGATGACATAGATTCATCCATGTTGTCACACAGGTAAGTAGTCAACCCATTTTTTTTTTTTCTGAGTAGAATTTCATTGTGTAAATATTCCAAAATCGATTTGACTGTTCACCGTTGATGAGTATTTATGTTGTTTCCATTTGGAGCAGTTGTGAATAAAGCCGCTACTAACCTACTTGTACCAGTCTTTGTGTGGACCTATGCTGTCACTCACCTTGAGTAAGCTCCTACGAATTCAGTTGTTGGAGGTAACTAGGAGAATCTTTTGCACATCCTTGCTGAAATTTGGTGTCGTCATGCTTTTTAATTTTGGCCATTTTAGATGTGTAATCGTATGTCGTGTTAGTTTTAATGTACAATTCCTGATGTCTAATAATTTTGAGAAGTTGAATGTCATTTGTACGTTTTCCTCTGCTAAGTGACAGCGTAGGACTCTCCTTTTCCATTGCTTTTTTCTTATTTGCCAGTTGTAAGCATTGTCATATGTTCTTAACACAAATTCTTGCACAGAAATAAGGGATCGTGAATATTTTTTTCCAGTCTTTGTCCTCTAAATTCACATTCTTAAGAGTAAATTTTAAAATTTAATAGCAATTACGAGGCTATTTTTTAAAATTGTTATTGCTTTTTGTGTTCTAAGAAACCATTACTTTCCACTGGTTGCAAAGATACTCTCCTTTTGACTTCATATGTGTTAGAATTTGAGTTGCTTTTTTTCTTAATATCTAGGTATATTTTAGAAATGTAATTAATATTTGATTTTGTTGTGAAGTTGGAAGCAAGGTTCTTTTTTTTTTTTTTTT
>NW_024424008.1:624777-673750 GCF_017311325.1 Ursus maritimus
TTTTTTTTTTTTTTTTGATACTTGCATTTAGTTGCTCCAGTATCATTGATAGAAACGACTCTCCTATCTTCACTGAATTACTGTATTGGTCACTGTAAAATCTAACTGAGGATGTAAAATATGTCTATTCTATTCTTTCCCTACATACCTATTTGCCCATCATTGTGCAATTATCACACTGCCTTGATACTTTATTTTTTAAAGTCTGAAGTCCTTTACTATTAGTTCCTCTCTTTTGTTATTTTTTTTCGAAAGAATTTAGGGTATTCCTATAAATATTTTAGAATAAGCTTAAATTTCTTGGTAGGGATTGAAGCCGTTTTAAAGTTATTGATCAACTTAGGAAGAACGACATCTTAACATATTTTAGCCTTCCAAACCATGGGCATGTTATACTCTAAAACTTTTTTAGGTCTTTTTAATTGTAATTGAAAATCTTAATTTCTAATAGTTCGATAACAATATATAGAAAAGTATTGATTCTTATACCTGATTGATTGATAAGCTAAATAATTAGTTCTAAACACTTTGATTTTTATGTAAGTGTTCATGTCACTCATGAACAGGAAAGTTTACTTCTTTCATTCCAATCTTAATGTCTTATTTCTTTTTTCTTTTTTTAATATATATATGTGTGTATATATATATATATATTTTATTATGTTGTGTTAGTCACCATATAGTACTTCGTTAGTTCCTGATGTAGCGCTCCATATTCTTATTTATTTTTTCTTGATACATGACCTTGTTGGGACCTCCAGTAAAATATTAAATATAATTGATGCTAGCTGATATGTTTGCCTTATTCCCAATCCTAGAAATAAACTTTCCTGTGTTTCACCATTCACTATGATATTAGCTGTGGGCTTTTCAGAGATTCCTTTCACTAAATTGAATGTTTAATTTTTCGTCTAATTTGCTAAAAGTTCCCTCTTTTTTTAAATATCACATGTGGATGCTGAATTTAATGACTGTTTTTTACTTGTATTAAAATTATCTATTTTTTGTATTATTAATGTAGTGAATTTTTTGATGGTAAAAGTAGAAAAATACTAATAATCTATTCATCAAAGACATGATAAAAGAAGTTTCATTAAAAGATAGATATAAACACAGTCTTATTAAAGCAAATAAAGGGAAAAGTAACACTTAACAAAGAGGGGACTATGACAGGCAAATAAGGGTTGTAAGTAGATATTATTATAATCATCATATCCAAAGCTTCTTCCCACCCCAATTCCTCATTCTTTTTTTTCCCACAATATTTTTGTAGAGTTTTCTCTTACATATCCACTCAACTAAGTAACCAAGGTAACCTGAAAATGTAATACAAATTGTGGTTACTGGAAGGGTTTTCAGTTGATACTAGTAAATATAGATGAGAATCTCACAATAGAATGAGCTAAAGATGATCATGGATCACTACACCACACTACCACCAGAAAATACTATTTCTAACTTCCACAATCTCCTTGGGATATTAAATGGGATAGTCAATAATTTGAATTTAATAGTCAATTATCCTCAAATTCCTTTCCGTTATGTTCTTAAGTGTCTAATTGGCCTGCTATTATATACATCCAACCATCATATATTCCCTTATGTCTCCCCAGAAATGCTGAAGAAGACCATAGAGTATTTTCCAAGAGTTCTCAGCAGGATGTCTTCCATCAATGACAGTGCCTCATATCCCTCTGCCTTCCTTCTGTTGGGTATACCTGGTTTAGAAGCTTTCCATATCTGGATTGCTTTCCCTTTCTTTGTTGTTTATCTGATAGCACTTGTGGGGAATGTCACAATCCTATTTGTGATCAAGACTGAGCAGGGTCTTCATCAACCCATGTTCTATTTTCTGGCTCTTCTCTCCTTTATTGATCTGGGCCTCTCCACTTCTACCATTCCCAAGATGCTAGCTATCTTCTGGTTCAACTTCAGGGAGATAAAATTTGAAGGCTGCGTCATCCAAATGTTCTTTATCCACACCTACACTGGTATGGAATCTGTTGTGCTGCTGGCCATGGCAATTGACCGCTTTGTCGCCACCTGTTATCCACTGAGATATACCACTATTCTCACCAACAGAGTGGTAGCCATCATGGCCTCCGTTGTAGTGGGGAGGCCAGTTCTCCTTGTCATCCCCTTCTGCCCTCTTCTCAAACGATTGCCCTTTTGTGGACACTACATCATTCCTCACACCTACTGTGAACACATGGGAATCGCCCGTCTTGCCTGTGCTAACATAAGGGTCAACATCATCTATGGCTTATTTACCATTGCTGCCCTGATTTTTGACTTGATCCTTATTGCCCTCTCCTATGTTCAGATCCTACGAGCTGTTTTCCGCCTTCCTTCAAGAGATGCCAGGCTCAAAGCCCTTAGCACATGTGGTTCACATGTCTGCGTCATCTTAGCCTTTTATACACCAGCATTTTTCTCTTTTATGACTCACCGATTTGGTAGAAATATTCCTCGCTACATTCACATCCTCCTGGCCAATCTATATGTGGTTGTTCCTCCTTGTTTAAATCCAGTCATTTATGGGGTCAGGACAAAGCAAATTCGGGACCGAGTTGTGAAAATATTTGTAAAGAAAGAGTGACCCGAAAGTATTAAAAAATTAATAAATTCTTTCAGGCTAACTTTCAACTTGTACATCTCTCAGGGTGTCCCAAACTGAGATTATGTCAAGGCCACCCAGGCATTATCTCAGGCTTTATTAGAGTCTCCTAAACTCATACTCTGCTGTGTCTTTATGTAATTTCCACTTTTTCGATAGATCATATACTGTTTTTTCTCACTGAAGGCGAGAGAAGATTGTGGGGCCTAGTAAAAGATGTAATGACATTCTTGAATGTGTGCAGATGTGTGGCAGTAAAATTTATGCATAGATTTGATAAAAATAAGGAGATTCTGGTGGCATGAAATTCTTCAGGGTTTGGAAGTATCCATGCATCAATGTTTTGGAATCTGTCCTTCAACTACCCATTTGTCTGCCAATATTACTTTCATCTAGGTGATATTTTTAAATTTCACTCAGAGGGTTACTACAATCTGCCTGCTATTTCTCACTCCATTCAGTCTCTGAAAGAGTCAAATTCATTCTATGTTGCCAGTTCTACAATAATACTCAAACCAGAGAAAAGCATTCATGAAATAAAATTAGTTATCAAATCCTTTCATAAACTCAGTTGCAGTATTAACAAGAATTATGCAAATTGAGCTTAACGAATATAACATGATCCTATAACATGACCAAGTAGCACTTACCTTACAAATGCAGGGGAAATTTTTCATTTGAAAAATCAATTAATGCTTTTCACCATACTTTCAAACAGAAGTAATCACCGATGAAGTTAATAAATGCAGAAAAAAATTTGACAAAATCCATCATGAATTCCTGATAAAAATTTCAGAAAACTAGGAAAAGAAGGGAACTCACCAATAAGATAAAGACAACCTATGAAAATTGATAGGTGACATCACAATGAAGAAAGACTATTTTCTCTCTATTACCAAAAAAATGCAAGGCTCTCTGTTCTTATAAAGTCTACTTGCTTTTGTCCTGGAGATTCTAGCCAATGCATTAAGGTAAGTAAAAGGAAATAAAAGTCATTGATATTAGAAAGAAATTTACTGTTGATATAGTTTTTCTATGTAGAAAAATCATATATAACCTACTAAAAGCTACTAGAACTAATATGTGAGTTTAGCAAGTTTAGAGGATACAAGGTTACAGTAAAAAAATTTAAATTTCTTACACTAATGACATTCTGTTAGAAAATTAAACAAAAATATTACTTGCAATAGCCTAAAAATAGAATATTTAGGGGCACATTTGATAAGGTAAAATGTAAGAGAGAATACTAAAAAATATTGCCGAGAACATATATAAAAGGAGAGATATACAATTGTCATGTATCCAATTCCAGTATTGTGAATATTTCTATTCTCTCAAAGTTGATATATAGATTTAATCATATTCCAATCTAATTTGCAGCAGCCTTTTTCTTGTAGAAATTGAAAAGCTGATTCTAAAATATATATGGAAATGTAAAATAACTAAAATAACCAACTTTGAAAAAATATGTTAACAAAGTTGGAAGACTTAATTAATAAAGACACTATGCAAAAAATAGTGGCATAAAGATATGCAAGTTAATCAACAAACTAGTACAGGGAGCCCCAAATAGACCCACACATATAGTTTTAATTGATTTTCAACAAAATGTTAAGGTAATTTAATGTAAAATGGATAGATTTGGAACAATTGGGTTGTCATATGCAAAAAATATGCACTTCAATCTATACCTTACATCCTATCCAAAAAAGTAAAAATGGATCATAAACCTAAATGTAAAGCCTAAAGTTAAAAAAACGTCTGGGAGACATTATACTAAAAATTAATAATCAGATATATTTTTTAAATTATTGAACTGAATTTCATATTTTTTAAAATTATTATTATGTTCAGTTAACCAACATATAGTACATCATTAGTTTTTGATGTAGTGTTCAATGGTTCATTAGTTGTCTATAAGACCCAGTGTTCATCACAACACATGCTCTCCTTAATACCCATCACCCAGTTGGCTTCTGCTCTTCCAAAGTACAATAAAGAGAATAAAATGCAAGTTGCATAGTTCAAGAAAATTTGGCAAATTAAATATGCGATGGTGGACTTGCATTTAGTATACACAAGGTAGTTTAAAATTAGATTTAAAAAAAAAAACTAACCATTCAATAGAAGTGGATGAAATATTTTAATGAACTTTTCAACAAAAGCTATATACAGATTGAAAATTACTGCATAAAAAAATTCTCAGTGCCATCAGGAAATGTAATTAAATTCTCAATGGCACACAAAACACTATTATGGTGTCCAAAAATTTTTAAAAACTGACTATAATACACATGTTGACTGTATTTTTGGGGACCTATTTCTGGGCTCTCTATTCTGTTCCATTGATCTATTTGTTTATTCTTTTGTCAATACTATATTGTCTTAATTACTATAGATTTATACTAAGTCTTGAGGTCAAGTAGTATAACTTCTCCAGCTTTGTTCTTTTTCTTCAATATTGCATTGGCTATTCTGGGCATCTTTTTCCTCTTCATTCAAACTATAAAATCAGTTTTCCAATGTTCACAAGTAACTTCCTGAGATTTTGATTAGGTTATAATAAATCTATATGTCAAGTTGGGAAGATCTAACATCTTGACGATATTGTCATCCTACCCATGAACATGTATTACTCCTCTGTTTATTTCTTTGGTATTTTCCTTTACAGAGTTTTATAGTTTTTCTCATGTATTTTAAGATTTATACCTAAGCCTTTTTTAGTTGCTAATGTAAATCATGTTTTTCATTTCAAATTCCATTTTTTTCATTCTTGTTATATAGGAAAGTAATTGACATTTTTAGAAGTTTTATTGTAATTCCAGTATAGTTAACATATAGTATTATGTTAGTTATAGGTGTAAAATATAGTGATTCAACAATTCTGTAAGTGACTCAGTGTTCATCATGATAAGTGCATCCCTTAATTCCCATCACCTGTTTCACCCATCCCCCAACCCACTTCCCCTCTGGTAACCATCTATTTGCTCTCTACAGTTATGAGTCTGTTTCTTGGTCTCTCTTCCGCCCCCCCCCCTTTGTTTGTTTGTTTCATTTCTTAAATTCCACATATGGGTGAAATTTGTCTTTCTCTGACTGACTTATTTCACTTAGCTTTAAACTCTCTATCTCCATCCATGTGTAGCAAATGACAAGATTTCATGCTTTTTTTATGGCTGAATAATATGTGATTGTATATATAACACATCTTCTTTATCCATTCATCTATAGATAGACAGTTTGGCTACTTCCATAATTTGGCTATTGTAAATAATATTGCAATACACATAGGGGTACATATATTCTTTTGAATTAGCGTTTTTGTATTCTTTGGGTAAATACCCAGTGGTGCAATTACTGGATATTTTTAGTACTATTTTTTAACATTTGTTAAAATCCTCCGTAATGTTTTCCACAGTGGCTGTAACAGTTTGCATTCTCACAATAGAGTATTAGTGTTCCTTTTTCTCCACAGCCTCTCCAACATCTGTTGTTTCTCGTGTTGTTGATTTTAGCCATTCTGACAGGTGTGAGGTGATATCTCGTTGTAGTTTTTATTTGTATTTCCCTGATGACAAGTCAGGATGAGTATCTTTTCATGGGTCTGTCGGCCATCTGTATTTCTTTGGAAAAATATGTCTATTCATATCTTCTGCCCATTTTTAATTGGATTATTTGCTTTTTGGGTGTCAAGTTGTATAAATTCTTTATATACTTCCATATGAATCCTTTGTCAGATATGTCATTTGCAAGTATCTTCTCCCATTCAGTAGGTTGTCTTTCAGTTTTGTTGATTGTTTCCTTCTCTGTGCAGAAGCTTTTGATTTTGATTTAGTTCCAATGGTTGATTTTTGCTTTTATTTCCCTGGGCTCAGGAGACATATCTAAAAAAAAAGTTGCTATGGCCAATGTCAGAGAAATTACTGCCTGTGTTCTCTTCTAGGATTTTTCTGGTTTCAGGGTTTACATTTAGGTCTTTAATCCATTTTGAGTTTATTTTTGTGTATGGTGTAAGAAAGTGGTCCAGTTTCATTCCATTGTATGTAGCTATCCAGTTCTCCCAACACCATTTATTGAAGAGATTTTTTCCCATTGCATATTCTTCCCTCCCATGTTGAAATTAATAATTTGACCACATAATCATTTGTTTGTTCCTGGGTTTTCTATCTTTTTCCATTGATTTATGTGCCAATTTTTGTGCTAGTGGCATAGTGTTTTGATTATGACAGCTTTGTAGTATAATTTGAAAGCTAGAATTGTGATACCTCCAACTGTGTGTGTGTGTGTGTGTGTGTGTGTGTGTGTGTGTGTGTGTTTTTCAAGATTGTCTGGGCTATTCAGGGTCTTCTGTGGTTCCATACAAATTTTAGGATTATTTGTTCTAGTTCTGTGAAAAGTGTTGGCATTTTGTGAGGGATTGCATTAAATCTGTACATTTCTTTGGGTAGTATGGACATTTTAACAGTATTTGTTCTTCCAATCTATGAGCATAGAATATCTTTCTATTTGTTTGTGTCTTCTTCAACTTCTTTCATCAATGTTTTATAGTTTTCAGAGTATGGGTCTTTCACCTCCTTGATTGAGTGTATTTCTAGGTATTTTATTATTTTTGGTGCAATTGTAAATGGGATTGCAGTCTTAATTTCTCTTTCTGTTGCTTCATTCTTAGTGTGTAAAAATGCAACAGATTTCTGTGCATTGATTTTGTATCCTGCAACTTTACTGAATTCATTTATCAGTTCTAGCAGTATTTTTGGTGGAGTCTTTAGGGTTTTCTATATAGAGTTTTGTGTCATTTGTGAATAGTGAAAGTTTTAGTTCTTCATTACCAATTTGGTTGCCTTTTATTCCTTTATGTTATCTGATTGTTGGGGCTAGGACTTCCAGTACTATGTTGAAATGAAAGTGGTGATAGTGGACATCCTTGTCTTGTTCCCGATCTTAGGGGGGAAATCTCTCAGTATTTCACCATTGAGTATCATGCTGGCTGTCAGTTTTTAATATATGGCCTTTATTATGTTAAGGTAAGTTCCCTCTAAACTTACTTTGTTGAGGGTTTTTATCATGAATGGATGTTGTACTCCATTAAATCCTTTTTATGCATCTACTGAAATGATCATATGGTTTTTATCCTCTTTCTTATTGATATAATATATCACATTGATTGATTTGTGAATATTGAACCATTGATCCTGGGATAAATCCCACTGGATCGTGGTGAATTATTTTTAATGTCGTTATTCAGTTTGCTAATATTTTGTTGAGGATTTTTGCATCTAGAGATATTGGCCTGTAGTTCTCCTTTTCGTGGTGTCTTTATCTGATTTTGGTATCGTGGTGCTACCAGCCTCATAGGTTGAATTTGGAAGTTCTTCTATTTTTATTGGACTAGTTGAGAAGAATAGGTATTAACTTCTTAAATGTTTGATAGAATTTGCCTGCGAAGCCATCTCATCCTGGATTTTCATTTGTTGGGAGTGTTTTTTATTGCTAATTCAATCTCCTTGCTGGTAATCAGTCTGTTCAAATTTTTTATTTCTTCCTGCTTTAGTTTTTGTAGGCTATATGTACCTTTTGCCATCTTAATTGCTGTGTCTTGATGTGAACCTCCTTGGGTTGATTTTGTTTGGTGATCTCTGTGCCTCCTGGATCTTGATTTCTGTTTCCTTCCCCAGATTCAGGATGTTTTCAGCTATTATTTCCTCAAATAAAATTTCCAATTCCTTTTCTTTCTCTTCTCCTTCTAGGATTCTTATGATGCAAATATTATTATGCTTTATGGTGTCACTGAGTTCCCTAAGTCTATTCTCATTTTGTATAATTTTTAAAATATTTCCTCTCACCTGCTCGGCTTGATTTCATTCCATTTATCTGTCCTCCAGGTCACCGATTTGTTCTTCTGCTTTGTCTGGTCTACTAATTATTCTATCTAGTGTATTTTTAATTTCATTTATTGTGTTCTTCATCTCTGATTGGTTCTTGTTTTTTTTTTTTTAATCTCATTGTTAAGGGTCTCACTGATGTCCTCTATTCTTTTCTCAAGTCCAGTATCTTTATGATCATGACTTTAAATTCTCTGTCAGGCGTACTACTTATCTCCATTTCTCCTATGTCTCTTGTGATTTTTGTCCTGTTCTTTCATTTGATATATATTTCGATGTCTCTTCATTTTGTTTAACTCTGTGTCTGTTTCTGTGTGTTAGGAAAAACAGGTGCATCTCCTGCACTTGAAAGTAATGGCCTTATAGAGAAGAGGTCCTGTGGTGCCCTACCACGAAGTTTCTCTGTTCACCAGAACATGGCATTTTGAGGGTGTCTCTTACATGTGATGTGTGTACCCTGCTGTTGAGGCTGAGCCACTTTTTCCTTCAGTCCAGTCATCTGCAATGGCTCTCTTTGCCTGTTGTGGCGGTGTTTGGTCCCTGTGGTGTTAGTGGGCCAGTAGAGGGATATTTTTGGCTTGAGTTGACTCAGACTAGGCATTTCGCAGAGATGTAGTAGCACCAAACTGCAGTGTGCTTTCCCTGTTCTGTCCCCTGGAAACCGTTTTTTTTTTTTTTTTTTTTTTTTTTTTTTTGGTGAGTGGTACCTGCAATCAGATCAATTGTATGCTTCCAACCCACTGTTGAATCTCTAACTAGTGTGTATGGTTATCTTTCCCTCTTTCCAGGCCAGGACTCACTTTGGACTGGTGTGGATCACTGTAGCGGCTGCTTGCACATTGTCTGGCCTGTGGCACTGTGCACCCCCGTATGGGCTCTGGCCAAGAGCGTACTGAATAAGGCAGATCTGCTCAAGTGCAGTGCAGTGGGGTGCCATGCAGTGGGGCACCTGCATCACCCAGATTGAGGCAGGCTGTCCAAATGGGTGGAAGCACAGCGTGGGGTGAGAGGACATGACAGTGTTAGCAAGTCAGGTAAGGAGCCCACAGATGACCATGTGTTTTCCCTGAGGGAGGGAAATGGCAATGTCAGTTCCTCTGTTCCTGGAGGAGTTCCCCAGTGATTTCTGTCCCTCCAGAACACGTTCTGAGGTTAGTAAATAACTCCTTCCTGTATGTTCCAGGCACCTTTCAAACTGTTGCTTCTATGCTGTATCTCCTTGGGCTGTTTGTTGTCCTGTCTCTTTAAGGCAACGACTCAGTGTCCTCTCACCCTCCAGGCTCTTCCAGATCATAGCACACTGATTTTTTAAAATTCCAGGTTTTAAGTCCTGCTGGTCGTAAGAACTCGGTGTGATGGTGCTGTTATGGGGATTCATCTTTCCCATTTTGTCTCCCTGGTGTGAGAGTCTGCTTCCTCCCCTCTCCAGGCCTACAGCATCTCTCCCTCCTGTGGATCGTCCCACAAATCTGTTTAGTTCCTGACTGTATTTCTACCCTATCTACCCTCTTAGATGTGGTCTCTTCTCTACACTTAGTTCTGGTGATTCTTCTGCCAGTCGTCAGGCCATTTTCTGGCCTATTTATTCTGATGTGAGTGTTATCTAGTTGCATCTGTGGGATGAGGTGAGCCTAGGGTCCTCCTAGTCCGCCATCTTCCCCAGAAGTCTGGAGAGTAATTGACTTTGTATCCTGCAACCCTGCTGTGATTTCTTATTACACCTAGGTCATTCTACCTATGATAATGGTAGGCATATGTTCACAGAAAGTTTTATACACAGACAGAGCTACTTTATTCATAATATCCAAAAAATGCAACCAATTTAAATATTTATAAATAATGACTTATTGACTAATTATTAATGACAATAATGGGCAAACTCAGGCTTATCCATATAACATAATACCATTCAGCATTACAAAGGTATGATACATATCACATGTGGATAAATCTTAAAATAATATGCTTAGTGAAGAAAGAATATACCAGAAGAGGCATAGTGTATAATTACATCTATATGAAATTTGAAAAAAAAAAAAAAACCAAAACCAAAACCCCCAACCTAATCTATGGACATGAGCTGTCATTTTTTGGGAAAACAGGATGGGTTTCAGGAAAAGATAATAAGTATGTATTTCATAGGCATGTGAGGAAATTTAAGGGAATAAAAGATATGTTTATTATCTTGGCAATTCTTTCACAGATTAATACATATAGCAAAATATTTTAAATTGTGTATTTTAAATGTATTCACTTTACTGTATGTCAGACTTCAATAAAGTTGTAAAAACATTTTAAAAAGTATATCCAATGACTGCCATAATACAAGCCAAAGACATTAGGATCACCTGGGTGTTCTATATGTGGGGTTGAAATATCCTTGAATTTCTTCTTCTACTTTTCTCCTCCTTGTATTTTCCTTATCACTCTCAAACTATATTGGTTTCCTCATTTCTTTCAGATTTCAAGGACAGTGCAAAATGCAGTGCTTTTTTCTTCCTATTTCTTCTGCTTAAAATACTCTTATCAGAGTTTGCCTTGTTAAATCTGTTGTCTCCAAATACTTTCTCACGTACCATCTACTAAATGATATTTTCCTGACAACCCTAAATAGAAATATATCTTCCACCACATAAACAACATCCCTTCATTTCCCTTTCTTTATTTTTTCCACAGTATTTATCGCCAACTGTTTTTTTTACTATATTTATGCTTAAAACTTTATACTATTAAAATAGTTCAGTCTTGCCAAAATGCAATGAGTCCACCATAGCCAACTTCTCCAACAAATTAAAACTAAAATCTGGACAAAGTACAAAACAATTACCACAGAATTCTATAAAGTTAGCAAATCAATCAAGTTAAAACAAGGAGTCAAATTTTGAAGAAGTGATTTATATCATGTAAGTTCTCAAGAAAATTTTCCTCCATTTGTTCCTTCTACTGAATAGAGAGCAAGCATCCCACAGAGATACAGGAAGTTGTACAGGGTACAAAAATGCAAGGACTGTTTACTGGTCAGAGAATCAGGAGAAAGGTGTCTGTGAGCTGGAGAGAAAGAGGAGGATCCCTGTATTTCTTCTTTGTTTTTCTACCAGACCCAACTGAAAGTTATATCCCTGTGATACAATAATACAAGCAGCTAAAACTCCAAGAGAAGGTTTATTTTTCTGGCCAGCAAATAAAAGAAAGAAAGAGAGAGAGAGAGAGAAAGAAAGAAAGAAAGAAAGAAAGAAAGAAAGAAAGAAAGAGAAAAAAGAAAGAAAGAAAGAGGAAGGGATATGAGGAAAGAAAGAGAAAGAAGGAAAGAAGGAAAAAAGGAGGAGGGAGGAGGACAGAGAGAGAGAGAAGGAAGGAAGGAAGCAAGGAAGGAAGGAAGGAAAGAAGGAAGGAAGGAAGGAAGGAAGGAAGGAAGCAAGGAAGGAAGGAAGGAAAGAAGGAAGGGAGGGGAAAGGGAAGAAAAAAGAGAAGGCTGATGTTGGAGAATGTGTGTGAAATTCCTACCGTTATCCTCCCTCTCTTTCTTCTTTTTTCTTTTCTTCTCTTCTCTTTTCTTTTCTTTTTTCTTTCTTCTTTCTTTTCTCTCTCTCTCTCTTTCTTTCTTCTTTCTTTCTTTCTTTCTTTCTTTCTTTCTTTCTTTCTTTCTTTCTTCTTTCTTCTATTTTAATTCCTTCCTTCCTTCCTTCCTTCCTTCCTTCCTTCCTTCCTTCTTCCTTCCCCATGGGCAGTACCCATTTTGATGGCATGGTGATACATGCAGCTACAATTCTGCCAGAAATGCTGTCTTTTTGATCATGGCGATATGAGAGGTGACCCCTGATAACTGCAGAATATGAAAAGAATCCTGGAGAGAAAAGAGCTGGATAAGTGGTTCCTTTAATTCTGTGTATGAACTGACACAAACCGTGAGCTAATTTCTGAGCATCACATGCATAGGACAGACCCAACAAAACACAATAAAGGCACTGAGAACTGAACTACAATATAAACCATCTCTGAATCTCAGGATGAGTGACACAAATATTGGACAGACAAAAGACAACCATTAGAACCACCACAGAAGGCAAGTTAAGACTTGTAGTCTGAACATAACTAATTTAATTTCCTGGTAAAACAAAACAAAGGAAAACAAAATCAACCCTCTACAAAAGATTTTAACAAGATCCATATTCAAAATGCCCAGGATAAAAGTTTTAAAAAATTATTAAACATATGAAAAACCAGAAAACATGAGACTATCAAGGGAAAGGATGATCCACAGATCCCAATCCCAATATCGCTCAGATGTTGGAATTGTTATACAAAGACTCTAAAGCAGTTATTACAACTATTCTTCATGACTTAAAAGTAAACACTGTTGAATTATGTGAAAGGTCCTCAGCAGAGAAAACAGAAAGTATTAAAAAAGTACAATGTCGTAATTTTACATGTAAAAGTCTTAACATCTGAAATTCGTCAGATGAACTCAATAGAAGAATGAAGATGAGAGAGGAAAGTGTAAACTTGAAAACAGATTAAGAAAAAAATGATTCAATCTGAAGAATAGAGAAAAAATATTAAAATCATGAACAGAGCCTTAGGGATGTGGAACACATATAAAAATCTTTAATATTCATGTCACTGGGATCCCAGAAGGAGAAGAAAAAAATATTGGGCAGAGAAATATATTTAATGACACAATAGGAAATCATTTTCAAACTTGGCAAAAGACATAAATTTACAGATTTTTAAGACTCCATGATCCCTAAAGAAGTAAACTAAAAGAAAAGCATATATGTAGAAAAAACACACGGAATTGATAAAAACCAAAGATGAGGAAAAAATATTGCAAAGAGTCAGAAAAATATGTCATATTATCTATAGAATGTATTCTCCAGGAAGACATAACCATACTAAATGCATATACACTTAAGTGCAGAGCTTCAAATTACACGAAGAAAAACTGATGGAGTGAAAGAACATATAGTCAAATGCACTATTATATTTGGAGAATTTAAAGTTCCTCTTTTAATATCCAATAGTACAAATAGAAAATTAACAATCAAAAGGTGTAGGATACAACTAAAAGATAGATCAGACAAGGTGCCTGGGTGACTCAGTTGGTAAAGCGACTGCCTTCGGCTCAGGTCATGATCCTGGAGTCTGGGATTGAGCCCCACATTGGGCTCCCTGCTCAATGGGGAGTCTGTTTCTCCCTCTGACCATCCCCCCTCTCATGCTCTCTCTTTCTCTCTCTCTCTCTCAAAAAATCTTTAAATAATAAGTTAAACTAAAATTTGTAGTGTTAGATATTACTACAAAAGGCTACGTGGTAGTAAGTATATATTAATTACTTTCATTTACCATCTTATTGGTTATAAACTCCACTAAAGGAAGTAATTCTGCTTCATTTGTTTACTCTCATGTCTTCTAAGCCCATGTAAGTGCTAGGCACATTACAGAGGCTTGCTCGTTTCAGGAGTAAGAGTTCTGTTTCTTTGAAAGTTTTACAAGTTTGAAAGATACACAATGTTTGCAATAGCAGTGGGAATGACTCACTTCACAATCCATATTCATTCTCAAGAGAGCTCTTAAAATGCATCCTTCTTGTAAGTTGCAAGGTGAAACCCTAGGGTTTACCCAACATTTTTCTTTTCTGCCCACTTTTCACCAGCTTTCTCTTATGGCTATAGTGAGAGTACCAATCAACCCAATTCAGATTGCCATTTGGATTACCTAGTCTAAAATTCCTCCATTAAAAAAATAATGGTTAGATGGATGTTCTTATCTGGTTAATTTTGTAAGATAAACTAATAAGCATGCTTCATAAAGACACTGAGCAAACCCATAACACACAGCAGAATAATTTCACACACTGAAATAATCTTACCTTTATTAAGTACTAAAATATCCTAGAAATAGTGCTAAACACTTTGTAACCATTAACTTATGACATAGATATTATTATATCTGTTTTACAGATGCTTGTTAGATAAATCAAATATAATTTCCACTTACAGAAATAGTAAGTGGAAGAATTAAAACTCTAATATTTGGTCTTGCTAAAGCTGGAATCCAACAACTGTATACCAAAGAATTATAGGAGGATGGGAATAAGTAGAGAATAAGACCCAGAATTCTCAGCTGATTTTAGTCGTGAATAATTGTAGAACACATTCTCGGATCTGTCTAGTCCTTACTCCATAGATGATAGGGTTCAGCATCGGGGGTACCAACAAGTACATGTTGGCCAGCAGGATGTGGGTATGGCGAGGTATATGCTTACTAAAACGGTGGGTGAGGAAGGAGAAAAGAGCAGGGATGTAGAAGGTGAGGATGACACATACGTGGGACCCGCAAGTGCTGAGGGTCTTCAACCTGGTATCATTGGAAGGGAGATTAAATACGGTATGAAGTATCTGTACATAAGACAGAGAGATACATGTCACATCAGTCCCAACGATTAAGATAATGACCGCCAAACTATAAAGACTATTGATGGAAATGTCAGCACAAGCCAATTTCACCACAGCCATGTGCTCACAGTATGTGTGGGAGACTACAGTGGACTGGCAGTACGGCCATCTCCTCACCAGGAAGGGATGTGGTGTCATTAGTACTAACCCACGTAGAAGAGCCACCATGCCAACCTGAGCCACCACAGCATTTGTGAGAATGGATGAGTGTCTCAGTGGATTGCAGATTGCCACATACCGGTCGAGTGCCATGGCCACAAGAAGCCCTGACTCCACCCCAGAGAAAGCATGGATGAAAAACATCTGAGTAAGGCAGGCATGGAAGCTGATTTCATGATAATTGAACCAGAATACACCCAACATCTTGGGAAGAGTGGAGGTTGACAAGATGAGGTCTGTGATGGCCAACATGGAAAGAAAATAGAACATGGGCTCATGGAGAACAGTCTCAGTTTTGATGATGAAAAGGATGAGTATGTTTCCCATGAGGGCAACAATATACATTGAGCAGAAAGGGATGGATATCCAAATATGCAAGTCTTCTAGACCAGGTATGCCCATCAGGAAGAAGGTAATAGGATTGGTGAATGCAGTAGAATTCAAGTCAAGCATGGTGATTCTGGCTATACGAAGATATATTCTTGCTTTCTTCCCCTCCTTTGTGCCTGGGGTAGTCAAATGCACATATACTCTGATAAATATACCATAAAATTACTTAGTGTAAAAATACAACTGAGCAACTTTATTCATATTTTAAGTCCTCCTTGATGAGCTTCTCTGAAATTACAAGTATTGCATTACTCACTGCCAGCTATTAATCTTATTAAGAACTAGCTGGGGTACAGAGTGTCTCCTTAGGCTGAGAAGCTCCACAGTGTTCTGCCTGACACTAAGTATTCTCTTTCTGTCTGTGATAGCCAGGCTGACCAAAAGTTTTGGACTCTGAGAAACAAACTGAGGGCTTCAGAGGGGTGGGGGAATGGGATAGGCTGGTGATGGGTAGGTAGTAAGGAGGGCATGTATTGCATGGTGCACTGGGTGTTATATACAACTAATGAATTATCGAACTTTACATAAAAAACCAGGGATGTACTGTATGGTGACTAACATAATATAATTAAAAAATTAAAAAAAAGTTTTGATAAATAACTCAAGTTCCTCACATTAACAAGGCAATGGGGGGAAACCTGTAACATTGCCCTCACTGAAAAGCACCCCTCCAAAATAATTATGGTCTTGAAGACTCTTTGCATGAGGTAAATTCTAAATAGAAATGTTTGAAAACAAGACATGAAGGAATAATAAGCTCTCCCTACTTACAATACTTTGAATGACAATACTTTTGAAATTTGCTGCCCTGGTGAATTTTTGGCCATAAAAGAACAAGCATCTGATCACTTAAACGTATAATAGCTTTAAAACAGCAACAAAGTCATTGACACACCCAAACAAGTATGCTGGATTTTCTAGGATCCCTAGAAAAATGTGACTTGGAAAGATTGCCCATGTTTTCATGGTTATTCATATGTGTGTGTGTGTGTATATATTTATGTGTGTGTATATATTTATGTGTGTGTATATATATATGTATGTATATATATGTGGGGAGATATATATACATAAACACACACACACACACATATGTATATCCCCAAAGGATAACCATTAAATTAGTGTGTATATATGTATATATGTGTAATATATATAAATGTAAATGTGTAATGTATATATACATATATACAAATATATAATTGTGTAAATATGTGTATATATATGTATATATACACATGTGTGTATGTGTGTGTGTGTGTGTGTGTATATATATATACATGGATATATATATTTCCCCAAAGAATAACCATTAAATTTGTTTAACACAGATCCTAGAGAGGGGAAGTTACTTGCTAAAGAACACAGCCTCTTTTTATTATGATTGAAGTGTAATTGATATACAATATTATATTAGTTTCAGGTGGATGACATAGCGATTCCGCAATTCTGTACATTACTCATTAAGTCATTAAATCTTCCTTTATATCAAATGTATACTGTGGTGTTAACTGGGGTACATGAGCTTCTTACCACACCTAAGAAATTAGAATACACTTTGGGAAAGAAGGACTGATGAGCTCGAAATCAATCCAACAACATCAACATTTGGAAGTAGTAACAGTTGCTACCTTTTGATATCATGATATGTGCCACACACAATGCCTATGTCATTTCCAGTGCCCAGTTGCTGACTTGTATAAAATCTGATGAGGCCACCATTATTCTCAATTTATAAAAGAAGCAACTTAAACTTTCCATAAGCTAAACATTCCTCTGAAGTCACACAATCAGCATGTCATAGGGGAAAACACACCCTAGTTTCACTCCAAGACTACACCTTTGTTCCACTACAATATGCAATAAAAATAAAGAGTAACTCATGTTAAAGGTTTTCACAGATTTTATCATAAATGATTCTCACAGCATATTCAGAAGCAATAAGGATGTACATTCTTATTTCTTTTGTTTTATATCCGTGGTTTTATGGATTGACTAATAGGGCTCATGCAAAATCCATAAGATAATCCTAAACTTTCTATTCCAACATCTCTGTTAATGCCCGATGTTCACTGTGAAACTAACTCACTGTGAAACTAATGATGAGTATGTTATTTCTTACTAAATTACTCCTAAGCCCAGAGAATATACACTTCCTTTTCCAAAGTTGGTACCAGCTGACTTGTGGACTGGAATTTCCAAAGGATAGTTGAGGAAAACTTCAAGAGCTTCCTCATCTAACCTTATAAATGGCTAGTTCTTTGTGGTGGGCTACACTGATTTACCTGTCAACAATGAGGCAATCCAGAGAAGTCTCTAACTTGTCTTCAGAGGGACCGCCTTGTCTTCATGCTCTCAGTTTATGTTCAGCACAGCTGGGTCTCAAGAGTCCTAAGTAATTTTGAGTATTTGTTCCTTAGCTCTAGAAAGCTCTTCCTCACACTAATATACTACAGTCCCCTCATCACTGCCTCTTTCACTTCTTAAGCTTGAGTATACATAGATGAGTTGTTTATCGCTCCAGATTAATTGTGTTGTTGAATCAAAGCCAGGAACTCAGAGATTTGAATTATTCCCGCATGAAAGGCTAATATCAGATTTTATAGCTCCACTGGGGGCAGTCCCAGGGGCTCAAACCCTGCAACAGATGTTTCCTTACCTTCTGAGAAATATAAATGGCGCTGGAGGGAATACACAATTACTCTCACAATTACTCCATCACATGATGTCAGTTGATAATGAAATTTGATTTGAGTGAGGCTTTGAAATGAATTAAAAAAAGCAGCAGTAAATTAAGAAAAAGTCAAGGGAAAATTGCAACAGTAGTATGTCCTGGAGATCTAATGCACAACATAATGATTACAGACAAAAATGCTGCATTATAAACTTCAAAGTAGCTAAGAGATTAGATTTTAAGTGTTCCTAACACCAAAAAAGAAATGGAATAAGATAACAAAAATATAAAAACTAAGATAAAAAATAAGAAATGATAAAAAAGATATGATTAAAGGTGTTAGCTAATGCTACAGTGGTAATCATACTGAGATATATAAATGTGCCAAATTAACAACTGTATACCTTAAACTAATACACTGTTATACATCAACTGTATCTCAATACAAATAAGTTTTTTAAAAAGTCAAGAGTTTCAGAACTCACAGAGATCTCAAAAGCAGATAGAGTAAAAAGATAGATTACCCAAATAGGCACATAAATATAAATTATTCTTGATAGAAGACTTATCAACATTAATGATAAACAAAATATTGTCACTTTATCCCAGAAATGCAAGTTTGGTTTAATATCTGATAATCAGTGAATATAACAGAAAAGGGAAAAAATATAATTATATCATTACGTGTAGAAAAAGCATTTGTTAAAATTCAATAGCCATTCATGACTAAAACTAAAATATCTTAGTATAGTCCAGAAATTAAGTTTACAATGAGATGTTCTCAATCCAAGAAAAGTATATTCAAAACATAAATAAGTAACCCTAGAGTAAGCATTACACTAAAGGCAAAAGATTCGATTGCCCCCTTGAGGTGCTTAGAGGGCATTCAATACAAGATAATAGAACAATTAAAAGCTAGGATAATTAAGACAGTGTGGTATCAGTTCAGGGACAGAAAAACAGATCAGTGAAACAGAATAAAGATAAAACAAAGTCACATACGGTCTTCTAGAAGATACAGGAAAACTATAGACAATATCTGTTAGAACATTGATGCACAAATCCTCCATAACTTTCCATCAAACCAACTTCAGCAACATAGTAAAAGGAGTACACACTATAACCAAATGGGATTTAATCTTTGTGTTAGGAAAAACTCAGTCCTCCCTCCTCTATTTCTCCTTTACTCTTACACCACCACCTCACTCACAACACTTCTGACACCAGATGTGGGGGTGGCTTCCCCCACGTAGCTATTCTGCAACACCATCTGGGTGTCCTATATTTAACTCAACGCTGACACCATCCACCTAGAGATAGCATCAGGTCCCACAAGTTAGGGCTGTCTCATGAGATCGCTCCCATTCCACTTCAGATGCCAATCACAAATCCAGGCTGTCATCTGTGCTTCTGACTGATGGGCTCTAAGTCAGAGGTTGCAAATTGGTCTTCTTCATTTTTGATTAATTTGCTAGAGTGGGTGACAGAACTCAGAGAAACACTTACTTATGTTTACTAGCTTATTAAAGGATACAGTAAAGGATACAGATGAACAGCTAGATGAAGAGATTCATAGGACAAGGTCCGGGAAGGTCCCGAGCCCAAGAGCTTTGTCCTTGTGCAGTTGGAGTGCATCACCCTCCTGATAGCTGGATGAGGTGTTCACCAACCTGGAAGCTCTCCAAACCCAATACACTTGGCGTTTTTATGTAGACTTCCTCGCTTAGGCACGATCACTGACCAACTCCATTTCCAGCCCTTCTCCTCTATCTGGAAAAATGGCTGGGGTTTAGGGATGAAACTTCCAAGCTTCTAGTTATGGTTTGGTCTTTCTGGTGACCAGTGTCTATCTAGGAGCCCACGCTGAGTCATCTCATTAGAACAAAAGATGTTCCTAATGCTTGGACCACTTAGACATTTACAACAGTTTTAGGACCCCTGTGTCAAAAACTGGAGGCAGGTATATATATCATTATTAGTTCACAACCCTAAAATATGTGTTTCTTATTCATTCACAACCATAGAATCATGCTAACACCATTCAATGAAGAAAGGACAGTCTTTTCAACAAACAGTGCTGAGAATATTGGGTATCCATGTGCAAAAGAATGAAATTGAATCCTTACCTAACACTGTAAATGAAAATTGATTCAAAATAGATCAAAGACCTAAAACTAGAAAACTCTTAGGAGAAAATGTCAGGAAAAAGCCTCATGACATCAGATTTAGCCATGATTTACTAAATACCTATACCTATACCAAAGGCATAGGGAACAAAAGAAAAAAAATCATATATTTGGTTGTTGCCAGGAGCTGGGTGAAGGAAGAAGTGAGGAGTTATTATTTCACAGGCATAGAATTTTAGCTTTACAGGATGAAAAGAACATAGAATGTGTAGTGGTGATGGCTGCAAACAATGTGAATGTATTAATTCCACTGAACTATACACTTAAAAATGGTTATGGTAAATTTTATATTATCTGTATTGTATCTCAACAAACAAACAAACCAACAAAAAAATGGGAAAAAAAAAAGAAACCCACATATGATCTATAACAATGTGTGGATAGAATGGAGTTTCCAACAAAGAATAGGTAGCCATGTAAAGGAAATATGTACGTCCATTCAATATTACACTATCTTCCCAAAACAATCAACTTTATATTGTTTGTACAATTAGTGAATTCGAAAATATTGCTTTTAGAGGAAAACATAGAAATATCTTATTATTTTGAAATAGGCTGTGCTATCTTAAATAGGACCACTGCTACCAACAAGAACAATAAAACATAAGGAGCCCCATGATAAATCCCAATATACATGGCAATTTTGTATATGACAAGTGTGGTTTTCCAAACCAGTGGGGTAAATCTATTTTATGTAACTAATGGTGCCAGAACAGCAGGTTATTTATATGCAAAAATGCCCCAAAGTACATATGAAAAATAAGGTTCAGCTAAATTATTCTGAAAACTTAAATGTATAAAAAACAACAACAAATGGTTTAGTACATACAATATCCTATATTGTATTATAGAATTTAATTTCAAATATCATAATCTATATTCTGTACTATTCTTGCATAGATAGCTAGATACCTATCTTCTTATCTTGCTAGTTCGTTATAAAAAAACTAAAACAGGAATTATCAAATGAAAATATAGAAGCATCTATTAAGAAATTATTTTTTAACAATTACAGCAAAAGAAAACACAATCATGATTTTTAAAAAATGATTTGAAGAACAAATATCTTGCACAGGAAATGGTAAACTCCCCAATGTACAAAGAAATGTGGATCATGGAAGAGAAATCAATTCAAACAATTAAACAGAAAATTTAGTGAAAGGGTATCTACAAGTAATTCAAAAGAGAGCAATTCTGTATGGACTATACATTTCTTCAAAATGGCTCATCTCATTAAAGAATGTTCAATATGCATATAACTTTGAACTGAAATGTAACATAATACAAGCAATATAAGTAATACAAATAATATAGTGATTCAGAATTTGCCTATAAATAGAAGCAAAGGGGCTCCTGGCTAGCTCAGTTGGTAGAGTATGTGACTCTGGATCTCAGGGTCATGAGCTCAAGCCCCACCTTGGGCATGGAGCCTACTTAAAAACAAACAAACAAACTCATAGAACTACCCACTAAAAGGATGAAATTTACACTGCATAAATTTTATCTCAATAAACCTGACTTTAAAGGAGGGAATAGGGGAACCTGACTGGCTCAGTCAGTAGAGCACGTGACTCTTGATCTTGGGGTTGTGGGTTTGAGCCCTACTTTGGGTGTAGAGATTACTTAAGAATAAAATCTTTAAAAAATAAACAAAAAATAAATAGAATCAGAAAATATTTACAATAGTCATTAATATAACAATACTTACAGGCATAAGCTTAAATATGTATAAATATAAATAAACTTAAATATAAACTTGAATATAAATTGAATTCCTATCAAAAAAATTCTAGACACACACATTATAACTGCTCACAAAAATTAGCTCTAAATGGATCACAGATTTAAAAGTAAAGTGCAAAACTAAAACTTCCTTAAAGATGACATAGGAGAACATATGGATGACTTGCATTGGTGATCGGTTTTTACAATACCAAAGGCACCACACATGAAATAATCATTTATTAATTAGACTCCAATTCAAATGTAAAACTTTTGTTCTATGAAGGACATGGTCAAGAGAATAAGCTGACTAGTCACAAAGTGGGAGAAAATATTTGCAAAGACATATCTGGTAAAATATTGTTACACACAATATATAAGGAATTCTTGAAACTCAACAAGAAGAAAATGATCAACACAATTTAAATAGACGTCTCACCAAAGAAGGTATACAGATGGCTAGCAGCATATGAAGAGATGTGCAACATCATCTGTTATTAGAGAATTGGAAATTAAAGCAACAATGAGATACTGTAACACACCTACTATAATTGGGAAGATTCAATACACTGATAATACCAAATGCTGATGAGGATGCGGAACAATGGGAGCTCTTATTCATTGCTTGTCGAAATGCAAAATTGTACACTCCATTTGAAAGACAGTTTGGTGATTTCTTACAAAACTAAACATATTCTTACCATATGAGTCAGCAATTGGTATCCTTAGTATTTACCCAAAGGAGTTGAAAACTTATGCCCACACAAAAATATGCACATGAATGTTTATAACAACTTTATTCTTAATTGTCGACGATTAAGCAACCAAGGTGTTCTTTAGTAGGTGAATGAATAAATAATCTGTGGTACAAGATCATCATCATCATCATCATCATCATCATCCTGGTATATTCAGATAGTAGAATATTACTCAACACTAAAAATAAATGACATGTCAAGCCATGAAAGAACATAAAGGAACCTTGAATGCATATTATTAAATGAAAGAAGCCAAGGCTACATACTATATGATTGCAACTCTCTGACATTCTGGAAAACGTAAAACTAGGGAGACAGTAAAAAAAATCAGTGGTTTCAATGGCTGGGGAAAGGGAAGGGTGAAGAGGTAGAGGACAGAAGATTTTTACTGCAGTAAAAATTATTCTGTACGATTCTAGAACAATGGATACATGTTACATGTCATGATACATTTGTCAACACACAGCGAATGGACAACACCAAGGGTTAACCCTAATGCAAACTGTGGACTTCGAGTAATGGTGACGTGCTACTGTAAGTTAACTGACTGTAGCGAATGCCTCACCTTCATGAGGGATGTTGAGTGTAGAGGATGCTATACGTATGTGGGGCCAGAGAATCTATGGGAACTCTCTGTACCCTCCTCTCAATTTTGCTTTGGGCCTAAAACTGTTCTAAAAAATAAAGTTTACATAATTGGGTAGATAGATAATAAGTGATCTCTGATTTTTTTTTAAGAAATAGAATGCCTTAGCAACAGACAGTTTAATAAGGTCCAATATATCTATACTAATGAATATTTTGTGGAAATCAAAAAGGATTAGATAGTGACATTGGTATTATTCTTAACATTCATATTCATAAAGTAAAATTTGAGTAATGTGGAATATCACTTAAAATATATATTCCATTTTCAGTAGCTTTTAAAACCACCTACATTCTCTTGATTCTAGTATTTCTTTTTTTTTCCTAATATTTCTTTCAACTACAAATAAAAATGTGGAAAATATAAAAGGATTGACAATTTGGTCACACTAGTTAACTCGAGAGAGACTTTTATGAATATATAGGGAATGGCAGAAAAAAATAAAATGTAATTTCTACAGTAAGAAAAGTAAGTTTACTGTCCACATTATGGAAAATTATAAAATTTATGTACATTCTAGACCACAGTTTCATGAAAGAAAGACTAACAAAATGTCCATTGTGTTTGTTGTCAGTTTATTGGACTTACACTTTTTTTTTTTTCTAAAGATCTATTAATGTATTTTGGTGGGGAGGGGTAGAGAGAGAGAGAATCTTCTTAATTCTGTGCTGAGCTTCTAGCCTGACATGAGCTTGATCTCACAACCCTGAGATCATGACCTGAGCCAAAACCGAGTCAGTTGCTTAACTGAGTCTGTGCCCCCCAGGTACCCCTGGGTTTACACTTCTAAACAAATGTCTTCCTTTTACCTTTTCAGTGTTCAAATTTTCCAAAAAATATTTCTTTTTTTTTTTAAGATTATTTATTTATTTATTTGACACAGAGAGAGAGACAGCCAGCGAGAGAGGGAACACAAGCAGGGGCAGTGGGAGAGGAAGAAGCAGGCTCCCAGCGGAGGAGCCTGATGCGGGGCTCGATCCAAGAACGCTGGGATCACGCCCTGAGCCGAAGGCAGATGCTTAACGACTGTGCCACCCAGGTGCCCCCCCAAAATATTTCCATTGCATTATTAGAAAAAGTAGGTAGTCATTGCCATATGAACACTGTGAATGAATTGATCTGTATCATATAAAGCCAATTTAATAACATGCTGCATTTCTCCTCAAAACTAACCTCAGTCTGAAATAGTTACTTTGATGAATAACAGTCCTGTTGGATGGGAAAATTGTATGCAGATTTTCAGCCGACTACTGTAATTTTCTGTTTCTGTTCCTTTCCCTTTGTTTTATACTTTTTCCCAAACTAAGAATTTTTAAGGTATATATTATTCTTGAAGCAAAAGAGCTCTTAAATTCTAGCTGTGGCACAAGCTGATATATACAGAAGAGCTCTACTTATAAGTAGAGCTCACCTCTACATTGATTACACAAAATTGAAGAATATATGATAAGCTAAAACAAAACAAAACAATATATGATAAGTTAAGCCTCAGTTATAGGTCCAGTTTCTTTAAAATGGAAGCAAATTTAAAAACTTCAGAGACACACTTTGCCCTTTCAGTTTTTCTGTCAGTTTCTAGATTATTAACTGTTACAAGCAAGACAAAAAATGCTGACTATACTATACTGACCGATACTGACATCAGTGTATTCGCCACTCCAGGTTGAGTGTGCCTGTGCTAAGGAATGATGGAATGAGAAAACATTTGTCATTGAAGAAACATACTACGTAACTTATGTACCTTGAACTTGATTCTAGGTGTTGGGAAATTTGTGTTGGGAGCAGAAAATCGGAAATGGCCCTGTACTAAAAATAGTAAAGTCTTTCACAAAATAGTGTATAATTGTTGGGACCTACTGCATTCCATATATTAATTACAAATTTTTATAGTAAGTATGGCCCAATAGTCACCCGGGAAATTTCTGTCTTCTTAAGTAATAGTGTTTTCCTTGAATATAAACAAGGCCATAATTCCGTGGTATCTGCCTTTCTTGCTGGTTAACTAAAAACACCTTACAAACTCAAACATAGGTGTTTTTAAAGACTTTAAGAAACCTATCCCGGATATTTTTGGTTTTGACACCGTAGATGATAGGGTTCATCATCGGAGGGATAAGAAGATAAATGTTGGCTGTAAAGATGTGGATGTGCGGAGCTATGTTCTGACCAAATCTGTGGGTGATGAAGGAGAAAAAGGCAGGAATGTAGGACACTAAGATGACCCAAGCATGAGAGCTACATGTGCTTAAGGTCTTGAGTCTAGCCTCCTTTGATGGGAGTTGAAATACAGCATGAAGAATGAGAACATAAGAGCAGATTATCAATATGAAGTCCAGCCCACCTGAAAGGAAGGCAAGGATTAAACCATAGAGTCTGTGGATCCTGGTGTTGGCACAGGCCAGCTTGATCAGGGCCATAAATTCGCAGTAGGTATGGGTGATGATGTTGGTTTTGCAGTAGGGAAGCCTCATCAGTAAGAAAGGATGAGGAGTCAGCAGGATAATTCCACGCAGGACAATGGCCAAACTCAAAGCCATGATCACTCCATGTGTAAGGATGGTGGAGTGCCTGAGAGGGTTGCAGATGGCCACATATCGGTCAAAGGCCATGGCCAATAAAAATCCCGACTCCATGGTGGACAGAGAGTGGATGAAGAATATCTGGGTGAGGCAAGCTTTAAAGCTAATTTCTCTGTCATTGAACCAGAAGAGGCTGAGAATCTTGGGAAGGGCACTGGTGCTAAGCATCAAGTCATTCAGAGAGAGCATGCAGAGGAAGAGATACATGGGCTCATGAAGACTGGGGTCCATCTTGATGATGAACACAAGGACACAATTCCCCATCAGAGCCAGTAGGTAGACCAGGCAAAAGGGGATGGAGATCCAGACATGAGCAGCCTCCAGCCCTGGGATTCCAAGGAGGAGGAAAGTAGTTGGGTGGAAACTGGTTCTATTTTGAACTAACATTTTCAGTCATTAAACTTGCTGTAATTTAATTGTTGTCAACATTATTTTCAATAGGTAGAGCGTAAAAAAATGCTCTTTGTTTGCCCCTAAAATATGTGACCCATGTCTTATGACAATCTATAGTAGGAAACCTTGTGCCAGATTCAGGTATGGGGGTGAGGAGGTAGAATTTGCTGGTAATTTGTTTTAATCTCAAAATTCAAAAGGTGAAGAGTGGGCTTTACCCTAGGGAAAGAATGAAGAGAACCTGAAGTTGTGATATTTTGCTGCACATCTCATTTATTCCCCACTGCATAAACACCACCTCGTAATTGCTGGAAACATACCATGTACTTAATTTGCTTATACTTTCACTAAGCAGATAAATAAGAACAAAAGAGGCTGCTTTTCAAATAAAAACTAGAAAGTTATTGCCCTGATTATGTCTCTGAAACATCTTTTGCCCTATCAGGCTTATTTTTTCTCTTCATTGGAAATTTTTTTTTTTACATAAAACCCTTTATAAAAGCATATTGCTATTTTAGATTGAAAACACTTACTGAACCTAGTACAAATCAATTTCTGTGAATGTGATCAGACGGATATGCAAAAGCAAATATGAACATTTTGGACCACTTAAACCTTGATTTTTAGTTTTATTTGATCTTTGTTACTCTTACTTTATGAAGTTCAAACAAAGCATCCAGCCACGTCTCTCAGATACATTTCTATAGCAGCCGCAAAATTTATGCATTATTTCAGAATTTAACCTACTTCATTTATCATTATTTTTGGTCTTAGTATCTTTTAAATCGCCAAAATATTTTGTTCAGCTGCATGCACCAGTAAGCCCATAAAATATTATGGTTTTTTTTTTTTTAAGATTTTATTTACTTATTTGACAGAGAGAGCGCACACGCATAAGCAGGGGTAGCAGCAGAGGGAGAGGGAGAAGCAGACTCCCCACTGAGCAGGGATCCCTATGCTGGGCTGGATCCCAGTATCCTGGGATCATGACCTGAGCCAAAGGCAGACACTCAACAGACTGAGCCACCCAGGTGGCCCCATAAAATATTATGGTTAAATAATTCTGTTTTTTTCAATAAATAGCTTCCATTTTCAATTCCCTAAGCACTACCTTTCTTTTACTCACCTTCGCCTATATTGGAGACCTTCTAGATGCCCCTACAATTTAGCTTCTGAGGTAAAGAATGGCACAGCAAGAGCCCTTCCTGACCCTGCTTCTGTCCTGTGGCTGGAGTCCGTTCGCTGCTCACGAAACTAGCAAACTGTTAAATCTTTTTAATTCCTCCTCTGTTTTGCTCTGGAGTAGAAATGCCTGTCTCACATAGTCGTCCTATTTCTTCATCTGGCTGGCTGTTGCCTGGCTTGCACTCAGCTTTCAGATGGTGGTAAGACAAACCAGCTGTCTCCTACTTCTTGCTCTGGTGCCCATGGGTTTTTCAGGAAGGTTATGCAAAATTAATGCCCCATGGGGTTGGCGGTCAATGACCATGAATGAGAATATCTCTTTTTGTTCCTCTCGAGGAGTCTTACTGACCAGAGAGATGATAGCCTTTGAGAGTTTGCAGTCACTAGAGGACTAGCTTCAGGACCCAATAATAAAAGAGTCCGTGGGTCATAATGGTGATTGTTTAATTGTACTTTTGTGGGACTAAACATTACAGATTGTATAGGGGAAACATCAGTCTTCACAGCATGAAGTTGATGAAACTTACATAGCCCCACATTTTTGAACAGTAGAGTTCTAAGTCAGTATGGTTTGAAGCCGTGCTAATAGAGTATTACCCAGGCCATATCTGCCGCAGAATCACCGGAAATGATCATATTTTCCCAGATAGTCCCTAAAATTTCATCTTCCCCCAGATATTGCCTAAGTTATATCAGCTCAGCTGATGTTATTTCCTTATCTTAAAAAGGAGGATAATAATATCTACTTTTCAGGAGTTACGTGATATTAAGATAAATAAATATAAACTAAAATTCCCCATTTACTATTTGACAAATAAAAAGTCATTTTATACTTATTATTATTGTTGTTATTTTAATGTTGCCTTTCAAATGTAAGCCTGGAATTTCCATTTCCAAGTGAACATGAAGAACTAGTAACAATGTCAAGCAGAGTAATTAAATTCCTTGCTGTTCTTTGAGAGCCTTGGAAAGAATCTGTGAAATTAGTACTGACAATCATTGATGATCAGTGAACTATTGATTGATTGATGACCAAGGAACTATTACATCAGACATGAGTCAAAACAGACCATATAATGAGTCATTTTGTCCCTTCTTCTACCGCTTCTCCTGTCATTAGTCTTCTCTGACCAGTCTGCAGTTACGGACTTCCCTGGGCCATCAACTGCACCACTAATTTTGCGTCTGATGTTCATGTTGTTTGTGATATCTTCACTAAAGCTCATAGGGCAAATGATTTGCCCAAATCAAACAGAGAGCAACTGAGGATGTCTCAGAGAACACATTTAGAACTGGGAGATTTAATATGTCAACTTGAGTGGAAGGGAAAAAACCACAATGCTATATAACATATTTTATCTTGGAATCTTTGTTTCCTTTCTCAAAGACAAAAGTCCCTGTTTCCCTTCTCTCAGTTAGTGTGGCGTAAAAGGCCCTTATGGATATGTAAACTGCAAGGAAAGCAGTCTTATTAATATCAGGAGTCTACTCCGTAGAGAGTCAAATAATAAGAAAAATGTGTTAAATATCAGGAATTCCATATCCTATTTTTTCTCTTCTTTTTTTTTAAAGATTTAAATAAATAGATAGAAATAGATACATTGATATGTAGCTAGATACGTGGACATATATTTCTGATTAGTATAATAATCTGGAATACTTTGAACGCCAGGCTTTTAGTCTTCTTCTGTAAACCTGGGAAACTAAGCAGCTAAGCCTTCTAAATGGACGGAGCTTCCTTTTGTTAAGGCCAGCGTGGGCATCTTTAGGTAAAATCTGCCGAACCTCAGGCTGTAGAGGAAGACCTGGTTTCGGGGTTGGTTTTGTATTGATCACAACCATTTTCATGTAATTTAATCTTCGCGATCTCAAATTTCCTATACTTTAAAATATGGATGCTAGTAGTACATGTATCATAATGTCGATATGAAGCTTAAATAAATTAATATGGCTGTAGTGTTAAATAGCATGAATAACATAGTGATCATGTTAATAAGTGGTGGTGCTTAACGATGATGGGAGTTGTCGTGGTGATAATAAATGGTGCATCGATTTTCTTCCTCTGAGACTCTGTTGGATTTAAAGATTTTCTCATGAAAAGGGAAATCTTCCTTTCAAAGCCAGCTGCCTTTACGGGGCTCCAGTTCTGCTAGTTCTTCTGTGCCGCAAATCGGACATGGGTAAACACCTGTGCAACGATGGGATAGCAATAAATTCCTGACTGTGACTGATGGGGGGATTATGTCTAGAACTCATTACAAATAAAAATACAGGCAAAGTTTATGCAGGTGAAAGCAACATCCTCCAAACGCAACTCTACTTCTAATACAAGTATATTTAAGACAAAGTACTTGCTTTATTTTTTATGTTAACTTCCTTTTTTCTTTTTCATTTTTTTAATTTAGATTCAATTAACCAACTTATAGCGAGTCATTAGTTTCAGATGTAGTGTTCAATAATTTATCAGTTGTGTAAAATACTTGCTTTAAACTGCCTTATTTCTCAGTTGGCTCAGAATGCAGGCAGGGCAAACATTGGTCACATGCTGCCCCTTGTCCCACATCCCTAAACCAAGTAATACCGTTTTCCCTTTCTCTTCTTTTCTCTCCACTATGTGTCTGTAGTATCTGCCAGAAAGCCTCTCTGAGGAGTTTCTACTGAGTTTTGGGTAAAAGATGGGGGATAGGCATCTTTCCACATGAGAAAATGTGATAAAAAACATAAATATATTTCCAAATGTGAAGGTAGTCTTTGAAATGGAAAACACCCTCCCATATTTTTTGTGAAGTTTAATTGGCAGATTTGTTTATGATGGAAAATTGGAAATCCCTTTTTTGTCAGGGATGAAACTTTTCTAGAATTATTGTGATTCTCTGTAGGGGTTATTCTTTCTCATAATCCTCCCAGAACACACTCTTCTTCTTATCAAGAAAATCCCCGTACCCACTAAGTTCAATTGAAGCAGGTATTAACTTCCCAGGAAACTATCTCTGAATGTCTCTGGTAATAAAGCCTAGCTTATTTGCCTCTCATTTGCACTCATAGAACACACTTTCAAATAGTTGACATTTTTATACAATGTTACGTATATGTACAATGTATATTTAAATTTTTTTTAAAGATTTTATTTATTTATTCGATAGAGACAGAGACAGCCAACGAGACAGGGAACACAAGCAGGGGGAGTGGGAGAGGAAGAAGCAGGCTCATAGCGGAGGAGCCTGATGTGGGGCGCGATCCCATAACGCCGGGATCACGTCCTGAGCCGAAGGCAGACGCTTAACCGCTGTGCCACCCAGGCGCCCAACGTATATTTAAATTTATCTTCTAAATAAATTGCAGGATTCCTGAGAGCAACATCTAAATGTTATCACTGTTTTATGCCTGATATCTGGCAATAAGCCTTCCATGGAGTTGGCTCTTTCCATAGGGAAAAATTAATTGCATTAAAAATAGAATTATACATTTACTTATCATTAAATGATACCTGCTACAGAAAATACTGTAGGGAATAAAGTTTAGAATAGATTCAGTCCCTATTTCATTATTTAAATAAAAAAGAACAATATTAACCTGTTCCTAGCTAATTTAAAAACTCTTCCAGATATCCCTAGATATCACTAAAACACAAAAAACAACTGTGTAATGTCACATCAATTATATCTATTCAATATAGGTATATTAACATCAATTGCTTAATTATTTACATTTGCCTCATCACTTGCATGTTAGAGTATATATGCAAAATAATGAACAGAATAGATATGAATTATTTTCTTTTAGTTAATTTTATTATTTTTTTATAATGGTCAATTAGCCAACATACAGTACATCATTAGTTTTCGTTGTAGTGGTCATAAATATTCTACTCTCTGTGTCACCAATAACATACATCCTCTCATAAATACATAATTAAAAAATCATGACACATTTATATTCATTTCATTAGCAAATTAAAATGGAACAATCAGAGCAAATCGAAATGATTAATTACCTACTGAGATTATCTGAATAAGTTCTGGTGTCAGTAAGAGAGAGGTGAATCAAAAAACAAATAGGATGAATGGATAAATGATAGAGGGATGAACAGAAAGATAGATATGAGATAAAGGAAACAGCTACATGGGAAGGGGAGAATCAAGGGAGTGAGAAAACATGATGGATATTTACTGTGTTTTTTCCCACTTTTCTGTTTCTTTAAAAATATTTGTAATAAAAATTTGGGGGAAGAAGGGAGACGCAGCTCTGGTCGTTACTGCTATTCAGTAGTGGGGAAAGAGAATGAGAATTTGCTTTCTATAATGGGGGCCTTTCCATGTCTCTTAGGTTGGACTATAGTCTTCACAGCCTTTTCTATTTCCTTAGGAGATATTTTCACTTAATGTAATGGGGGGCGCCTAGGTGGCACAGTGGTTAAGCGTCTGCCTTCGGCTCAGGGCGTGATCCCGACGTTCTGGGATCGAGCCCCACATCAGGCTCCTCCGCTGGGAGCCTGCTTCTTCCTCTCCCGCTCCCCCTGTTTATGTTCCCTCTCTCGCTGGCTGTCTCTCTCTGTCAAATAAATAAATAAAATCTTTTTAAAAAGGTAATGGCAATATCATGATAAAATGAAATTCATTTAAAGAATACAAGGAAAAGGTAACACCTTAAAGAGTAAAGCTACAGTCCACTCTGCATCCTTTTGGATAGGCTTGTCCTCCACTGAAGTATTTCATGGCAATCTGTGTAGATACATTGTGTGTGTGTATGCATGTGTCTCTGTGTGTTTACTTCACCAGTGAATAGTATGGGAAAATGTTTCTCAATTTGTATAGTGAAGACTCAGATATAAGAGTTTAGATAGCTAAGGATTTCTAAATTTGAATTTAAAGGATTATATGGGGACATTTGTTTCTGGACAAGTTGGAGTAACTGACACCTGCATGAAAGAACTAAAATACCATAAAATATATGAAGTAAAGGCATTCAAGATATTGGACATCAGAGAGTGAAGGACAATGGAACCTGAGGAATGGGAAATAAATGAGGTTATCACCAAGCTACTGCATAAGGAAAGTTATCAAAACACATTAGGGAAAGGTAGAACCCAGGCAGAGTTCAACATGATTCCTAAATTCAGGATCTGGAGCTGGGATTCTTGGGATTATAAAATAATTCGGAATAGTCAACCACTATACCAAAGAGAAGATATCTGCACAGAGAAGGAACTCTTTTGATCTTCAGAAGGACTGCATTAAAAACTTACTTTAGTACTAATTAGTTCATGCGTGAACTAATTAGTTCAGATTAGTTTGAACTAATCTACCCAAAACATATGTGGACCAGTCTACCCAAAATTGGAGGAAGAACCACACACAAAAACTTAGGACAATATTTGAAGCCAACCCTTTTTGAGCAGCCATACTGGAATTTTTCATAATTTATTGTGATATCTATATCAACAGAGTAATCTCTATGTCACAAAAACACAATAGATAGAGAAAGATATGGGGAGACCATACAGTGGGGCAAAATGAGTACTAGATGCTCTGCTTTCACATAATACAGCCTAAAACCAAAACCTGACAAGATCGACCAATTTTCAATCTAATCAAGTCTCAGAATAAAGCTTGAAAACATAGAAATTAAAAAAAAAATTAGCATCCAACAAGGTAAAATACACAAGGTCTGGCATTCTTTCCTACTTACCAGTCATGAAATTAAGTAGAAAAATAAAATTCATAGCAAGTGAGAACAATGAATCAATTGAAACTTACCCAGACAATGACACAAATATTAGAATTAATAGACACAGGTATTTAAAGTCTTTACAAATGCTTTCTGTGTCTTTGAAAACGAGCATCCTAGTATCCAAGGGAAGGGATAAAATTCACCATCAAAATAAACTGTCACTATTAGACACAGCTGGAAGTTCACTAAAATGCTCCATTCAAAAGGCTTTTTTTTTTTTTTTAATTTGACATGACTCAGAATTCACCCTATGAGAAAAAGGCATTTGTAGTGGCAATTGTTTAACATTTGAGTATCTTAAGGCAAATTTACTGATTGGGCTAACAAAAGACTGACCATAAAACTTAAACAACAAACAAACAAACAGAAAACAGAGATTGAGATGTCTATCAGAGGATTTGAAAAGTTCAAACATACTCCTAGGAATCTAGAAAACCACATACCTGTGTGCATAGCACATGCACAAGATTAAAAAAACAAACCAACAAACAAAAAACAACACTCGATGGGGCGCCTGGGGGGCACAGCGGTTAAGCGTCTGCCTTCGGCTCAGGGCGTGATCCCGACGTTCTGGGATCGAGCCCCACATCAGGCTCCTCCGCTGGGAGCCTGCTCCTTCCTCTCCCACTCCCCCTGCTTGTGTTCCCTCTCTCGCTGGCTGTCGCTCTCTCTCTGTCAAATAAATAAATAAAAATCTTAAAAAAACAACACTCGAAATAAAAATTCTGCTTTTTAATAGAAGACTTGATATCTGCTATTATAAATAAGTTCTACAAGCTAAAAGAAACCAAGTGTAAAGAAGAAAAAGAAAGATTGAGAATTGTGTCACCAAATAGAGAATATAAATAAAGAGAGAGGAATTATAAAAAAAGAACCAAATATAATGGCAAAGTATAATAAATGAAATGTAAAATTCACTACAGGTGCTCAAAAGCATATTTGAACTTGTAGAAAAAAAACGAATAAGCAAACTTGATGAGAGGCCAATTGAGACTATTCAACTAGAGAAGCAAGGGAAGAAATGCAGAAAAATGAAGAGTCTCAAAAACTTGCAGGATACTAACAAAAACAGCAACATACCTATAAAGAAAATCTGAGAACGACAAGAAAGACAGAAATAACATTTGAAGAAATAATGGCTGAAGTTTTTCAAAAATTAATTAAAAAAAAACCCTTTAATCCTCATATACAAGAAGCTCAGCAAATTCCAAGTAAAATGAATATAAGATATTCTTTACTAGAGTGTCAGTCAAACTTTTGAAAGAAGAGAACAAAGGGAGAATCTTGAAAGCAGTAAGATATTTTTTTTTTTTTAAAGATTTTATTTATTTATTTGACAGAGATAGAGACAGCCAGCGAGAGAGGGAACACAATCAGGGGGAGTGGGAGAGGAAGAAGCAGGCTCCTAGCGGAGGAGCCTGATGTGGGGCTCGATCCCATAACGCCAGGATCACGCCCTGAGCTGAAGGCAGAAGCTTAACCGCTGTGCCACCCAGGCGCCCCGAGATATGCTTTTAAACACATTTTATTGTTAAGAATTTAAAGAATCTCTCCCTGATTCTCTTGGTTTTCACACCATAAATAATAGGGTTCATCATAGGTGGAATAAGAAGATATACATTGGCTATAAAAATGTGGATATGTGGAGCAATGTGGTGGCCAAACCTATGAGCGAGAAAAGAGAAAAAAGCTGGCGTATAAAACACTAAGATGACCCATACATGGGAGACACAGGTACTTAAGGTCTTGAGGCGGGCAGCCTTGGTTGGGAGATTGAAGACAGTGAGAAGAATAAGGACATAAGAACAGATAATCAATATGAAATCCAATCCCCCTGTCAGGAATGCCACAATTAGGCTGTAGGCTCTACGAATCTTGGTCTCAGCGCAAACCAGCTTTATCAGGGCCATAAACTCGCAGTAGGTATGCGGGATGACATTAGTTCTGCAGTAGGAAAGCCACCGCAGTAGAAAGGGGTGTGGACTGAGGAGTATAGCTCCTCTGAAGACGATGACCAAACCCAAGCCTACCATCACTGCAGGAGTTAGGATAGTGGAATGTCTTAATGGGTGGCAGATGGCTACGTAGCGGTCAAAAGCCATGGCCAAGATAAATCCAGATTCCATAGTAGACAGAGAATGAATAAGATACATTTGAGTGAGGCAGGCTTCAAAATAGATCTCTCTGTAATTGAACCAGAAGAGGCTGAGTATCTTGGGAAGCGTAGAAGAAGTAAGCATCAAATCAGCCACTGACAGCATGCATAGAAAGAGGTACATAGGTTCATGCAGTTTGTGGTCTGTCTTGACAATGAATAGAAGGGCAACGTTTCCCATTAGCGACACTATGTAGACGAGGCAAAAAGGGATAGAAATCCATACGTGGACAGCCTCTAATCCTGGAATGCCAAGCAGTAGGAAGGTGGTAGGGTGAAGATTGGTCCTGTTGTAATTGAACATTATGAAAACAGTAGATATTCCATGACCCTGTCCAAATTTTAAAAAATCACAAAAGTTATAAATCTACCAATACCAATTTATCTCATTATTATGGACCAGAAGAGATGCTGGCTATTGAATTATTTCTTCAGTAGTATAATCTTGAAATGCACCAAATACATGGGACTGTGCTTTTTGGGGTGAAAAAAATTAGTAGAAAAGGATCTATCTATCTATCTATCTATCTACCTACCTATCTATCACCCTGCCTTTTATTTTCAGCGTTGCTCAGCTAGCTAGATGCATTTCAGTAGTATTACAGAAGTAGCAGTTGATATATTGCTGAGCATGAGGATACAATTTTCTACTGTTTAAGACAGGCAAAAAAATACCACATCACGAATGAGATCAGTGATTTGTTATATTTTAACCCCTCTTATTCCCTTCCCAATGATAGTGCTTATAGATATAAGGAAAAGGTGACTTAAGAAATACTAAAGAACAATTGGGGAAATTAGCTAAAAAGGCAGAATGAAGAGGTATGAACCAAACTCGTCCTATTTTTAAAGGTGAATCATTGAGCTGATAAGTGAAGGACACTTATCTTTATAAAATCAGCTCAACTGAATGATAAGAAAATACTTAGCAAAGGACTATAGAGAAAATGACTAAGTCTGGAAAACACGGGTATTCAGATTACCAGATATTTGTGTTTTTTGTAAAAGATCAATCAAATTTTTCCAGAAGGTAAATAATACATTCTTCCATCACATGATACACTTCACACTGACTTTTATTTCCAAAGCAATTTTTTTTCTTCCCTCTATGCCCTATGCTGTGGCTTTTATTCTTGTGACTTATTCATTCCATAACTGGAGGCCTCTGTCTCCCACTCCTCTTCACCCATTTTGTCCATGTTCCACCCCCTTCCTTCTAGCAACCATCAGTTTGTTGTCTGTGTTTACAGGTCTAATACCTGAAGCCAACTTTTAAATGCAACTCTTGGCTCTCATATATCAGCTTGCCAAAAAGCATGCCTTAGAATCTGTGAAAAATTACTTTGGAAAGGTGTCCTTCCAATACTAAATTTTGAATTGATAAATCATTATTTTGCTTCAAATATGGGCATATGGTGGGCTTATATAACATGAGGTATCCTTTCACTCTGAATAAAACTAAGTATGATTTTTTTTTTTTTAAGTTTTTGACCAATGCAGCTCAGGTTTAAATCCTAGGAGTAGATTAACAGAAGTTATGAACAAAGGTTACATATCAGCTCAAATATTGAGTTCATCTTCTTCTACCTTATTTTTTTGTCAAGAAATTTAGCCATGCTTCAGAGTCGTAAGTCCACACTACTTAACCCTGGACCTAGAACCCCATCCCAGGCTCCATCATTCCCTTCTCATGGAAGCACTGAATTTTCCCATCCCAACTCAACTATAATTTTACAGCCTGTAACCTGGTTATCTTACCTCTACAATAAGATGGTCTCATTGCTCACCGCGAGGGTCAGCTTAATATTGGCTATAACTATAACAAGAGCCATTATACCTCTTCTCCTGGGGGACCAGAGGCTGGCAAGGAATATCCTGCCTATCACCGCTCATGAGAACGCTCTCTGATTGTAAGCAATTTCACTAATCTCTCCCAGTCTCTCCAGACACAATCTGGTCTCTTGAAGGGAATCAATCTTGTAGTGTCTTTGCCAACTAAGCTCTTGGCTTAGAAACCAGTAAGAGATGGCCTCTGGACTCCAGGTCTCTTGAGATACCTGATTTATTACACTCCCTGGGCTTAAGCACATGCAGGTGCTGTGAATTAATGCCTTCTTACAATGTATGTTATGAGAGCTAGAAGGAGTGGGGGATACCAGAGACGTGTATGTTTACTAATTAATTAGGGCGTCCACATTAACATCCCTACATGTCTCCAGATATTCTTAAGTAACTTACTCAAACCTTATTTAGATCTGAAAAAACAGCTGAAGCTCCAGGTTATTTTCTAGTCATGTTCTTGTTCCTGAATCCCCCCGAACTTTACTTGTTTGATCAAGTACAGGATATTCATTATCCCCCAAATGAATCATTATTTGCATTTTGGTTGGTATGTTATGCAAATATTGGGTGTGTTTTCCTTATAGATATGTCCTTCCTCATCATCCTCTCCTATTTCTGTATTTCAGGAGTAATGAATATTATAGGCTGTATTTTCCAGAATCACGAATCATCTGTGTTTATCCTGGATTTGTTCAGTGGAGGCACTGGCAGGAAAATATTAGGGAGGATGAAAGGAAAACTTGGTTTATTTCTCCCTATTTCTCACTCTTTACAACTGCATCTGCTCTAGGACTCCAGATCCTGCCAGAGGGGACTTCCATGGCTTCAGCTTCCACTGAGAGACTTGTATCTTTGAGATATGATTGAACTGCTAGTTCCTCTCTCTCTGTTTCACTGACCTAGAGTTGGTATGGCTTCCCATAGTTCTTTTTAAAATTTTTTTGTATTTCTTAAGTAGATTTGATGTTTACCATGGAACTCGATGCAAGGCTTGAACTCATGACCCCAAGATCAAGACCTGAGCTAAGATCAAGATCAGAGGCTTAACCAACTAAGCCACGCAGGTGCCCAGATGAGTACCTATAGTTCTTAATTTCTGGGAGACTTTATTTTTGAATATTTAATTTCTCAGAAGTTCTATAATTTATATAATTGTCAGTGTTAAAGATACCCTATACTAAATATTCAAGAGCTTCTTGTTTCTTGATTAGATTCTGACTAATACAGATACCTTTCACAATACTATATGGCTTTGGTAATTAGTTGATTTGAAAGAATGACAGTATTTCCTAGTTAACTGTTTTTAAATATTAGAAAGGGAACAACAAAAAACAACCAGCCACCTCGACTCCAACATAATAAAGGCCATATATGAAAAACACTTGTGCTAACATTATACTCAATGGTGAAATACTGAAAGTTGTTTTCTCTATGATCGGGAATGAGACAAAGAATACCCATTTCTATCACTTGTATTTAACATAGTACTGGAAGTCCTAGCCAGAACAATTAGACAAGAGAAAGAAATAAAAGCCATCCAAGTTGGGAAGGAAGATATAATATCTCTGTTTGCAGATGACTTGAACTTATAAGAAGAAAACTGTAAAGATCACACACACACACACATACACACACACACACACACACACACGCCTACTAGAACTAATAAATGAATTAGCAAAATTGCAGGATTCAAAATCAGCATGCAGAAATCAAAAATTGCATTTCTATACATTAATAATGAGCAATCTGAAAATGAAATTAAACAATTCTATTTACAATATAATCAAGAAGAATAAAATAGGAATAAATTTAAGCAAAGAGACAAATACTTGTACACTAAAAAAATACAAAACATTCTTGGAAGATATTAATGAAGACATGAATAAATGGAAAACGATGCCATACTCATGGATTGGAAGACATAATATTGTTAATATGTCAATACTACCCAAAGTGATCTACAAATTCAGTGCAATCCCTACCAAAGTCATAATGGCATTTTTTTCAGAAACAGAAAAATCCAACGTAAAATTCATACAAAATCTCAAGGAACTCAAAATAGCCACACACACAAAAAATTTGAAAAATAGGAACAAAGTTGAAGTCTCATATTTCCTGATTTCACAGCTTACTCCAAAGTGACAGTAATCAAACCAGTGGCTTAAAGACAGACATATGACCTATGGAATAAAAAGGAGAGCTCCCAAATTAACTGTCACACATATGGCCGAGTAATTTCTACGAGACCATTCAATGGGGAAAGAATAATGTTTTTTTTCCCCAACAAATGGTGATGAAAAACTACATATCCACATACAATAGGATGAAGTTGCACTCACAGCCTATAAAAAATTACTAAAAATGGATCAAACACCTAAGTAAGAGATGAAAACTATCAAATTCTTAGGAAAAAAAAAGCGAACAACTTCATGACATTTATTTGACAATTTCTTGGATATGACACCAAAACATAGGCAACAAAAGTAAAAATAAATAAGCTGGACTTCATCAAAATTAAAACTTTTGTGCTTAAATATGGAGAAAAAACTGGTGGTTGCCAAAGGGGAGGTGGGTGGGGGGGATAGGTGAAATAGGTGATGCAGATTAAGGAGGGTACTTGTGATGAGCTCCAGGTGATATATGTAAGCGTTGAATCACTCTATTGTACACCTGAAATTGATATTACACTGTATGTCGATTATACTTCAATTAAAAAAATAAGCAGAAAAAAATACTTTTGTGCATCAAAGGACATTATCAACAGAGTAAAAAGGTAAGCCACATAATGGGAGAGGATATTTGGGAATCATGCATCTGATAAGAAATTAATAACCAGAATATACATAAAGAACTTCTAAACCTCAACACCAATGACAACAACAAAATGACTGGATCAAAAAATGAGAACATAACTTGAATAAACATTTTTGCAAAGAACATATACAAACAGCAAACACGTGAAAAGATGCTCAACATCACAATTTTTAGGGAAATGCAAATCAAAAACCATAATGAGACATTACTTCACATTTATCAGGATGACTCTTACTTTAAAAAATGAAATAAAAAATAACAACTGTTGGTGTGGATATGAAAACACTGGAACCCTTGTGCATTGCTAGCGGGAATGTAAAATGAGGCAGAGGCTGTGGGAAATGGCATGGCCATTCCTTACAAATGAAAACAAAGAATTACCATATTTTACAGCAGTTCGACTTCTGGGTATATACCCCAAATAAATTAAAATAGGGAGTCGAACTGATATTTATACAACTATATTAATAGCAGCATTATTCACAATAGCCAAAAGGTAGAAGCAATCCACATGTCCATCCACAGATAAATGGGTAAACAAAATGTAAGATAGATAGATAAATAGATAGATAGATGATAGATGGTAGATAGATGATAGATAGATGATAGATTAGATAGATGATAGATGATAGATGATAGATAGATAGATGATAGATGGTAGATAGATGATAAATTAGATAGATGATAGATGATAGATAGATAGAGATAGATGATAGATGGATAGATAGATAGATAGATGATACACAGATAATAGATAGATAGGAATCTACATTTAGACCTATTTCTGTTTTATCTATGTAACTATAGTCCACTATAATATATAGGAATATTATTCAACATCAAAAAGGAAGGAAATTCTCATGCACTCTACAACATGAATGAAACTTCAGGATTTTATGCTGAGTGAAATAAGCCAATCACAAAAGGACAAATATTATATGATTCCACTCGGATGAGGTACCTAGAGTAGCCAAATTCACAGAGACTAAGTACAATGGTAGTTGCCAGGGAATGTGGGCAATGGGGAGTTAATGTTAATGTATAGAATTTCAGATGGGGAAGATAAAAAAATCTCTGAAGAAGGATGGTGGTGATGATTGCACAACAATGTGAATGCACGAATTCCACTGGACTGGGCAATTAAAAGTGGTTAAAATAATAACTATTATGTTATGTTATTTTATCACAGTAATAAAAAAGCCACAAGTAAACACCATTTAGTTACATTCACCATAATGCTAAAAACATGAATAATAATATTGGATAGATAGATACAGAGATATGTAAAGGATAGATCAATCTTCATGGTCTTTTCTTTATTACCAACATACAAATATATATTAGCAAAGAGAAACATCAGGGGAAGCTTCTTTCAGTTGTTGGTTGTACCCTAAGCTGTCCCCTAAACAAGAGTGGGAAACCGTCCATCATTCAGTTCTCTTGAGAAATCTTATTTTGTTTACAATGTACATATTTTTTTTCCTTCTTCTACTGTTCACTCTCTATTTGTAATTATCCTCCAAAAGACACACAGTTAGAAGGAGATTAACAATTTGTCCTCCAATATTTAATAAATGAATAAGCTGAAATAGCGTGTTGGATTGGAATTTTTGGAATTCACAGACATATAGTAAATAAAAGGGAACATTCAGGCAGTAAATGCAATTCAATTGCAGGAGTAAGAGCAGCTAGTGATTTTACTTACATCATCTCTTTTATGTCCATTTATTTTGTCAATCCAACTAAAATCAAGCAACTTTGATCATTAATGTCCTAAGAACGTGCTCCCGTATTTTCTTGGTCCTTACTCCATACACAATGGGGTTGAGGAAAGGCGGCACCAAAAGGTACATATTTGCAATAAAAATATGGATATGTGCAGGCACACTCTTCCCAAAACGGTGAGTGAAAATGGAAAAACCAGCTGTGGAATAGAACACAAGGATGACACAGACATGTGATCCACACGTGCCCAAAGCCTTAAAGCCAGCTTCTCGGGATGGCAGGCGGAACACGGAGCGGAGGATGAAGGCATAGGATACACCAATGAGAATGGCATCACATGAGCCAATGATAGAGGCCATACTGAGGCTATAACTCTTGGTGGCCCTTATGTCCACACACGCCAACTTCACCACGGCCATGAACTCACAGTAGGTGTGGGCGATGATTCGTGTTCTGCAGTAGGGCAGCTGTTTGAGCAGGATGGGATGTGGAGAAAAGAAGGCTACACCCCGAATCACCACAATAATACCCATTATGGTGATGCGAGCGTGGCTGAGAATGGTGGTATGGCGCAGTGGGTCACAAATGGCCACGTAACGGTCAATGGCCATGGCCAGGAAAAAGCCTGATTCCATGGTAGTAAAGCTATGGATGAAGAACATTTGGGTCAGGCAGGCATCAAAGGCAATGTCGTGGGCTCCGAGCCAGAAAGAGCATGCGGGGCAGGGCAGCGTGGACGTGGAGAGGACCAGGTCGGTGATGGAGAGCATGCAGAGGAAGAGGAACATAGGCTCGTGGAGACTTCGCTCTGCCCTCACCACCGCCAGGATGGTCACATTCCCCACCACGGCCACCACGTACATGGAGCAGAAGGGAATCCCAATCCAGACATGCAGGTGCTCTAGTCCTGGGATGCCCATCAGCAAGAAGGTGACAGGAGAGGGACGAGAAGTGTTGAGAGGAGGCATGGTGCTTTTCCCTTTGCTTTTTGGGCAGCACAAGCGGATGCTGAAAACATGGAGATTCAGGTCAAGCAGACCCTTAATGATCTATTGCTAAAAACAATTCAAATTCATCATCAGGTGTATTGAAATTCACTAGGATCACAATACTAAAATTAGCAATAACATACCAAATGGCTGTGTTTAGAAGTACAGAAAGATAATACTTATATTATCTCAGGGACCTATAAGTCACCTTGTCCCTTCATTTGCAGTAAAAGATTCCATCTTTCGTCCTACTTGTACTTAATTCAACATTTACTGAGAGGTTACTGAGTTTCTTCCTTGAGCTCTTATTCAGTATTTCCCTCAGGTCAATGGGTTTTCCATAAATGCAAGTGGTCAAGCAGAGGTCTTGTGAAAATATCAAGGAGTTACTGAAAGGACGCTTGTAATCCACTCTGCCATTCACGTGGGGAATAGAAATAGAGGGCCTTGTCCCTCTCTGGACCTGATATTGAAGTTTTTGGCACAGCTTTTGAAGTAGAATCAACTCAATCTGTATCTTTAGCCTTTCATTTGCTACTTTGCATATGTAACTAAGCTGACAAAGTTTGCCACGATGTTGCTTTTTTCCTATTGTTTCTTTCTATTTCGTACTACTTACATAGGCGCATATTATGTTTTTGTGAACCAACAGCTATCTTTTGGTAAGGACAAGGTATTTCTTAACATTAACCCCTCACTACCTTTTTATCTTCCTTTTGTTCAGATTTCGATCGTTTCACTGCACAGCTGGATATTAATTGAGCTCCTTCACTTGTTGGTCCAGAAACCCAAATTCCCAAACATGCACAATAGTTTATTTATTGGATTGGTAAAGTTACCTAATGATGCTTGAGATACAGGTTACTGACTGTAGTAGGTTTCTTTACACTTTATACTTCTTCTTATAGTTCCAATGGACAGTCAGACCTCCATGGCAGAGAAGCCCTGGGATGAAGGGGTTGAGCATGAGGCAGGACTTGAGAGGGTTAAAGAAAAGAACTAACTTTTAAGTCACCGCAAATGCTTCAGCTGTAGAGGAACCCTTAGTTACTAGTTTTCTGCTTTTCCTATCGCTCATCAAGGCAGTACTTAGTACATATCTAGTAGCACTGCCATCGGTTTTTAAGGAGAACCTGCTTTCTCCATGTCTCAAATAAATCCTCATGGATATAATATGAACTAAGAACTTACACAGAGTTACCTCTATATATGCTTTCCTGAATCATGCCAAAACACTTATATTCCCCATATATCATTAACCAAAACCAATATATATATATATATATATATAATTTTTTTTTCTAAGCTTCTAACATTATAACTTTAAACAGGCAATTTATAAGGCAAAAAATTATCCCAAAGGAAAGGATGAGTTAACAGAAATGACAGCAAGGGATCAAATTTATTTTAGTGAGTTAAGAAAAGCCTTCTACTTAGGCTGGAACGTGAGGATTACATGACCTTTTCCCAAATGTTCTGACTATAGATATGTAGGTATAGATACAGATAATGCATGTCCACCTACGTGCACCCACATGCACACGCACATAAACAAAGGAAAAGCAAAGGAGCATAAACGAAGCTCCATCGGGAAGGACAATCATGATGTAATGAATTAAATCTAGTGTAGTTGGGACTCAAAGGGTACAGAGAGATTAAAGTGAAATAAAATTCCATGGGTAAAGAAGGGTCCCCACACATTCACGTGTAAGCGCATAACCAGCAGGAAGTGTTACAATCTAGACCAGTGCAGTGGCTGTCACCTGTTCCGGTGCTAAGTGAATGTTGGAGTTACGGATACGCTACCGAGCATTGCAAGAGCAGGGCTAGAAAGTACACACACTCACAGAGACACACACTGGTTTCTAAAATACTTTTTTGTACAAATGCACAAGATGTAATCTCTGTGATGTCATCCCCCTGAAAATGCCAATCTGCCATTGAGTACGGAGATCACGAGGTATCCTTATTTCTGTTCCTTCAGTAGATTCATACAATATGAAATATGGTCAAAATGAGAGATAACCCTCTCTTCTATCCTATCCTTAAAAAGATCTTTGTTTCCTAGAATGTATTTTTTTTCTTCGTTTCATCCATAAAGAATGAAAAATGTGTATTCTCTCAGTTTCAAAGAATTACATCTTCTCTCTTGAATCAGGACATCTGGAAAGTAAAAAGATGTTAAGAAAATCCCCTGTCCCTGAAAGTTTTCCTTAGATCCCTCAGACTATCTCTTTCTCTCCATCCCTCTCTTGTTTCATAACCCTAATTAGCTCATAAAGAAACTGATTCAGAACCAAGAAGCAACCTAAGCACGTAGTTTCCATATATAGCAGCTTCAACATGGTAATCTCAGAGGATAAGCAGGAATAACATCGGACACAAACAGCTCCTTATGGAATCACTGGGAGAGGGGGAGTGTATGCACTGTTGGTAAAGGTTTGATAATCTTCCTAATTCCCTTAGGTTTAGTGCAGGTGCAGTGATCTCTTAGAATTTTGATATAATTTATCAGCCACATAATAGGACCTGAAGGGAACTGAAAAGATACAGAACACACTCTTTATTTATTTATTTATTTATTTAGACACTATTTATTTATTTATTTGTCAACTCCATTCCAGTGTCAACTTGGGACATAAGCTTTGCAGGCCAGAAGAGAGGGGGACGGTATGTTTAAATTATTTTAAAAAATAAACAAGAATTCCTTATCTAGAAAAACTGTAATTCAAAAATGAAAGAAAAAATAGGACATTCCCAGGTACACAAAAGCTGAGAGAGTTGATTATTCCTAGACCTTCTTGGCAAGGAATGCTAAAGGGAGTCTTTTATGTTGAAATTCAAGGAAGTTAGAAAGTAACTCAAACCTATACAGAAATATTAAGTTCTTCAGTAAAGATAAAGCACACACAGATATAAAAACCAGTATGATCACAGTTTTGGTTTATAACTCCACTTTTTATTCTTCTACAGGACAGGGAAGACAAAAGCACAAAAATAATTATAAATCGAAGTTAATGGGTACAGAATATATAAGGAAGTACTTTGTAACATTAATAACATGAGGCGTGGGTGGTGGAGTTCTAAAGGGAGGAGTGGAACTTTCGTATGTGATTGAAGTTCAGTTGTTATCAGTTTAAAATACATTGTTATAACTTCAGGATGTTATATGTAATCCCTCAGGCAATCACAAAGAAAATACTTGTCAAATATACACAAAAGGAAATGTCAAGCAGTCAAAAAGTGTCATTATAAAAATTAAAAAAACACAAATGCAGCCAGTAAGAGAGAAAAGGAGGGACAAAAAATGTTTAAGACATACAGAAAACAGTAAGATGATAATAGTAAATCCTTCCTTATGAATACTTATTTTAAATGCAAATGTTAAAAATCCCCAGTCAAAACAAAGAGTGGCAGAATGGATTAAAACAACAGGATCCAGACTCCAGTTTTCCAGCCTAGCATGTGAGACACTGGAAATTTACACTCTGCTCTAACAGTAAGTAAAAAGTTGAACCAACTGAAAAGTCAGCAACTCTTCTTGGAACCATAAGAGTGCCAGGATAAGAAAATACAAACTACAGGGGCACCTGGGCGGCTCAGTGTCACGGGTGGCTCAGTGTCTGTCTTCGGCTCAGGTCATGATCCCAGGGTCCTGGCATAGAGTCCCTCATCAGGCTCCCTGCTCAGTGGGAAGCCTGCTTCTCCCTCTCCCACTCCCCCTGCTTGTGTTCCCTCTCTCACTGTCTCTCTCTCTGTCGAATAAATACATAAGATCTGAAAGAAAGAAAGAAAGAAAGAAAGAAAGAAAGAAAGAAAGAAAGAAAGAAAGAAAGAGAAAGGAAAAGAAAATACAAGCTACAATTGACTAGTTGCTGGAGGCTTAGTGTGGGCAAGCCTGAGAGATAAACTCCAGGGGGAACCCAGTCATTGATGGGTCCCTACCCTTTTGTGAGTTTTACATCCAGGAGCTCATCAGGTCCTCACAGTGTTTTGAAGAGAAAGAGCAAAAGTCAGAACCAAACTTAGATATTGCAGGGATGTTGGAATTATCAGACCGTGAATTTTAAAAAAACTATTAATACACTAAGGATTCTGTTGGACAAAACACACAACATGCAAAAACAAATGAGCCATGTAAGCAGACAGATGGAAACCCCAAGAAAGAACCAGAAAGAAATGCAAAAGTTCAAAAACAGTAACAGAAATGAAGAAAGCCTTTGAGGGGATTATTAGTAGACTGGACATAGGTAAAGAAAGAATCTCTGACAATGAGAATACCTCAATAGAAACCTCCAAAAATGAGAAGCAAAGAGAAATAAGACTGAGAAGGAAAAAGAAGGGAAAGAAAAGAAAAGAAAAGAAAGAAAAGAAAAGAAAAGAAAAGAAAAGAAAAGAAAAAGAAAAGAAAAAGAAAAGAAAAGAAAAGAAAAAGAGAAGAAAGCAAGCAATGTCCAAGGACTGTAGGACAACCACAGAAGGTGGAACATATGAGTAATGGGAACACCAGAAGGAGAAAAAGGAGAGACAGGAACAAAAGAAATATTTGAAGTAATAATGATGGAGAATTTTCCCAAATTAACACCAGACACCAAACTACTTAGCAAGAAAGTTCAGAGAATACCAAGTAGGATAAACATGAGCAAAATATTAGATGTTGGCATATCATCTCCAAACAGCAAAATATCAAATATGGGGAAAAAAATCCTAAAAGAAGCCTGAAATAAAAAAAAAAAAACAAACACACCTTAGCTACAAAGGAACAAAGGTAAAAATTACATCTGCTTTGTCCTCAGATACCACGCAAGCAAGAAAAGTGGAGCAAAATTGTAAAGTGTTAGGAGGAAAAAAAAAAAGAATTCTGTACCCTGCAAAATAATTCTTCAAAAGTGAAGGAGAAATAAAAACTTTCTCAGACGAACAGAAATTGAGAGAATTTGGTATAAGTGCACTGGCTTGGAAGAAATGTTAAATAAATTCTTTAGAGAGAAGGAAAATGATACAGGTCAAACATTCAGGTCTGCTTAAAGAAAGAGCACTGAAGAAGAAATAAGTGAAAGTAAAATAAAATCTTTTATTTTCCTTATTTGTAATTTATCTAACAGGTTGATAGTTTGTTCAAAATAATTATAGCAACATTTTATATAAACATACATTTACGCATAGTTACTATAATTATTTTGAACAAACTGTTACCTGTTAGATAAATGTATGTGCATATACACGTATGAGCAAAATGAATGCCAGCAATGATACAAAGGAGAGGAGGGAGGTACTAGGGTTAGTTTGGTCTTATAAGGTACTCTCACAGTGAAGTGGAAGAGTGTTATTTGAAAGGAGATTTGAATTGGTTGTAAATGTATACTGCAAACTCTAGGGCAATGACTAAAGAAAGTAAAAAATAATAAAAATAAAATAAAAAGAAGTACAACTGATATGCTAAGAAAGGAGAAAATAAAATCATACAAAATGCTCAATTAAAACCACAATAATAATCCTTAACATGTATGTAGGTAAAAGAGAATATCAAAATATATGATGCAAAAACTGATAGAATTCCAAGGAGAAATAGATAAAGCTACTATTATATTTGGAGAATTCAACATCCTTTTATCAGAAAAGGACAGATGCTGCAGGCAGAAAATCAGTAAGGACACAGTTGACCTAAATGACATCATCCATCAACCAGATGTAATTGACCTCTATAGACCGCTCCATCCAACAACAGCAGAATATAAACTATTCCCAAGCTCACAGGAGCACTCACCAGGATAGACCATGTTTGGGGACATAAGACCACCTTAACAAATTTAAAAGAATAGAAATCATATAAAGTATGTTCTTAGACCACAATGGAATTAAACTGAAAACAACAGAAAGAGAGCTAGGAAATACCCAAATGCTTGGGGAGTCAACAATATACTCTAAATAATGAGTAAAAGAAGAAATCTCAAAGAGCTAATGACAAATATTTTAAGCTAGAGCTAATAAGAAATATTTTAAGCTAGGGGTGCCTGGGTGGCTCAATGGGGCGCCTGGGTGGCTCAGTCGTTAAGCTTCTGCCTTCGG
>NW_024424008.1:673772-676693 GCF_017311325.1 Ursus maritimus
GGATCGAGCCCCACATCAGGCTCCTCTTCTGGGAGCCTGCTTCTTCCTCTCCCACTTCCCCTGCCTGTGTTCCCTCTCTCGCTGGCTGTCTCTCTCTCTGTCAAATAAATAAATAAAATCTTAAAAAAAAAAAAAAGAAAAAAATATATTTTAAGCTAAATAAAAATTAAAACAAAATATATCAAAACTTGTGAATGCAGCTAAAGCAGTGCCTAGAGAAAAACTTACAGCATTGAATGCAAATATTAGAAAATAAAGAGATAAAATTTAAAAATCACATTTTCCACCCTGGAAACTAGAAAAGGAAGAACAAACTAAATCAAAAGTAAGCAAATGAAAAGAAAAGAAAAAAACCCCAAGAATTAGAGTATAACTCAAAAAAATTGAACAGAGGGAATCAATAGAGAAAATCAATGAAACCAAAAACTGGTTATTTTAAAAGATCAATAAAAACAATATGCCTCTAGCCAGGCTAAATAACAAGAGTGAGAGAGGACACACGTTACTGAAATGAAAGAGGGGGTGTCACTATAGGTCCCAGGGACATTAAAAGATAAGAAAGTAATACTATGAATAGTTCTATGCCCATAAAGTCCATAATCTGGATGAAATGGAGCAATTTCTTGAGAGACATGATATGCCAAAACTCATACAAGAAGTAGGCGATCTGAATAGGCCAGTATCTAGTAAAGGAACTGTCTTCCAAAACAGAAAACACTCAGCCTAGACTAATGTACTGATAAATTATCAGGCATATAAGAAAGAAAGTATATCTACTCTTTACAATCCATTTCAGGATAGAAATAGAATACTTTTTTATTCTATCTATAAGGCCAGTGTTACCTTAATATCAAAACCAAAGACATTACAACAAAAGAAGATTATAGGCCAATATCTGTCATGAATACTGATGCAAAAATTCTCAAGACGATATTAGCAAATCCAATCCAACAATGTATAAAAAGAATTATAGACCATGACTGAGCACAATTTGTCCCAGTTATATAAAACTTGTTACCATTTAAAGTCAATAATTGTAATCAATCACACCAACAGAGGACTTGAACCATACTATAGAACAATTGGACATAATATCTTCAGAACATTCCACACAACAATTGCAGAATATACATTTCCATTTGCACATGGAACATTCTCAAGAGTAGATCAGAGGCTAAGATTTAACAAGCATAAAAAGGTTGAAATCTTGTACAAAGAACATTTTTTTGCTATAATAGAATGAAACTAGAAATCAATAGAGGAAAAATTGGAAAATCCACAAATATGTAGAAATTAAACAACACAATGGGTCAAGAAAGAAATCACAAGAACAATTAGAAAATATTGCAAAAATAAAATGAAGACACTACATTCCAAACAACACTTCGGAGAGGGAAATGTAAGCCACACACCCTACATTAAAAAAGAAAAACCTAAATTTAAAATTTATACAGATAACATCATGATCAATGGTAAAAAAATGAAAGTTTTTCCTCTAAGATCAGGACCAAGACGCCCAGTTTCGCTACTACTATTCAACATTATATGAGGAGCTCAAGCCAGATCAGTTAGAAATGGAAAAGAAGGGCTGCCTGCATTGGCTCAGTTGGTTAAGCATCTGACTTTTGATCTCAGCTCAGGTCTTGATCTTAGGGCCCTGAGTTCAAGCCCTGCAGAGAGCCTACTTAAAAAAAAAAAAAAAAAAGGAATAGAAATAAAAAGCATCCATATTAGAAAGGAAAATGTAAAAATGTCTCTGTTCTCAGATGACAAGATCTTATGTGTAGAACCCTTGAAAATTCCACCAAAGTAAGTTTAGAAATAATAAACAAATTCAAAAAAATTCAGGATACAAAATTCAGTTGCATTTTTATACACTAACAACGAACATTCTAAAAAGGAAATTATAAAAAAAAAATCCAATTAATGGAAACTAAAATACCCAAATAGTATGGTAAAGCAGATGGCGATATGACAGTTTGGGGGTAGGATCAAAAAGAATAAAGTGTTTAGGAATAAACTTAACCAAGGAAGCAAAAGATTTGCACACTGAGATCTGTAAAACTTTGCTGAAAGAAATTAAAAAAGAAATCCATAAATAGTAAGACATCCCAGGTATGGATTGGAAGACTTGATACTGCTAAGGTGTCTATACTAGGCTTCTCTGAGGAAGATCTTCAAATGGCCAATTAACACTCAAAAAGACGCTCCTTGTCTCTGATCAAAACCGCAATTGGAAAAAGAATGAAGGAATATCATTTAAAGAAACATGATGTTTATGTGTTAAACAGCGAAGAGATACAAGAAATTTAAAAAGTATGGGAAAGTAGATGGTGATCATAATTTGGATAGGATGCTTTATAGATGTTATGGAAGAGAAACTACTTTAAACCATCTAAGCCCCTTGCGTGTGTAGATAGAAGCAACAGTAAATAAGACAAGATAACTTCTTAAGAGCAATAAGGACATTTAATAACTTGGGAAATCAGGAACTTTCTTTTTCTACACAAAGATAAACGTGTGAAGGAGAAGCCTATGCATCAGAAATATCTTGTCCTGATTTTAGAGAAGAGTAATGTCTGAAAAGACCACATGCAAATTTACAATCATTTGAATATACTCAGTATTTCTTGTGTGTTTGTTCTGCATACGTATATGTGTATCTATTTTCATGGTAAGTCTATCTCTGCCTTTTTTGTGTTCCTCTTTCATCTGCTTCTTTTCCTCTCCCTCCTTCCTGGAACACAAATAATGTCAACTCTTTCCAATGCCAGCCCTTTGAGATCATGGTCCTAAAACACACCCATGGCCGGAGGGAAATTGGGTTTATTTCTAGAGCTGTCCCTTAGGAGACAAAAGGCCAGAAGTTTCAAACTCTTTTCTCTCAGATGGGCATAATAGGGAGTCCAGTTCCCATTCCT
>NW_024424008.1:676701-680260 GCF_017311325.1 Ursus maritimus
TATATGTGGACCAAGGAATCTAAGTGAGCCTTAACCAGAATCTCCCAGGTAAGGCGGAGGTTTTAATTTTCGTAAGGGAATATTGTGCAGCCACCGGGACTCTGCGCTATAGGCTCCTGACCAAGAGTGAGGTCTTTGATGACAACTTCTAGTACATTCTTCACTCAATACTCAGTAATGGGAAACGTGGAGATTGTTTTAGTATTTAGGAATTCTTATTCTCTCTGACAACTGCAAGATAGTAAAGATAATGGCCTTTCATGGCAGTAGAAAAATCCAAGTTAGGACAGGACCTTAGCTGAAAATAGGCTCGAAAAGGAAACACCAAAGGAGGCAGCTGGGAACTAAGAGTCCTGGAAGGGGAACTCCGGCACCTTCTTACTACCATACAAGGACCTCGGTTAGCCAGTTGGTCAGTATTCCTAAAGATCTTCAAGAAGATACATTAATCACAATTTTGTTTTTTTCTTTTCTTCAACTACCTTAAATTCAGAGGGACTGCACTTTTTATTGTTCTTTCTTTCATTCCCTCTTTCCTATTTGTCACCTGTCTTCCCATGTTTCTTCCCTTTTTCTTTTCCTCATGCCTTACTGCTTCCCTAAAGTTTTCTCCTCTTTCCTTGTTTTGTCTGATTTTCTCTGTTAAACATGAATTATCAGAGATGGGGTAAGACCCCCTGGATATTGCTCAGGGTAAGATTAAAACCTTACTAATTATTCCTGCCCAGGGAGAGCTCTGTCCATGATCAGTTCTTCCCTCAAACGCCTTTATTTCAACTTATCTGATCACTATTTCCCTTGGATGTTCCCTTGTATAGAACAGGTCAAAACCCTTTGTTGCCTTATGTTCAAGTCTTTATTGCTTTATGCTTCACTATGATCTAAGCCACAAAGGGATTCACGCTATCCTAGTAAGAAATGCCAGGGGTCTGAAGTTCCTGTTGAATGCCTGTGCCTGTCTGTCTAAGCTTTGTTTAACAATGTTTATCTACAGGGGCACCTGGGTGGCACAGCGGTTAAGCATCTGCCTTCGGCTCAGGGCGTGATCCTGGCGTTATGGGATCGAGCCCCACATCAGGCTCCTCCGCTATGAGCCTGCTTCTTCCTCTCCCACTCCCCCTGCTTGTGTTCCCTCTCTCGCTGGCTGTCTCTATCTCTGTTGAATAAATAAATAAAATCTTTAAAACAAAAACAAAAAAAACAATGTTTATCTACAAATGTTGACTGAATGCTTTAGTGAGGAAGACCAGTTGGTTTGGAAAGTGACAGTTTAAATTTGAATGCATGTGAAAATTAGTATGAAATAAAGCACACTGAAGGCATCTAACATGTAAGGTATCACTGTATGTGTATAGCTTTTCTCTCTGTGTTTCTTTCTTTTTTTTTTTTTTTTTTTCAGCAGGAGAGTGGGAGAGGAAGGAGCAGGCTCATAGCGGAGGAGCCTGATGTGGGGCTCGATCCCATAACGCCGGGATCACGCCCTGAGCCGAAGGCAGACGCTTAACTGCTGTGCCACCCAGGCGCCCCTCTCTGTTTTTCTGTATGTCAGTGTGGCTGTGTGTATGTTTCTATGCATTTTAGTCTTTGCCTTTATTTGTTATGTTTGTCCTCAACATCCTCAATTGGGGAAGGCATTGTATTACGTATTAATCCAGATACCACTCTTCCCTCATGAGAAAAAGTTCCAGAATATAGAATATTTTGGTTCAGAACTGTGTAAGATATTATATTACCTCTAAGCATTGACTATGCTAGTAATCATCATAAATGATGCGTCCCTTGAATTTAATTGTGTCCAGTATCAGGAATCTTGCTTTTGGTAAATCCAGTATAAGAAAACAGGTAAGAAACAGTATCACTGCATTGTCTTGCACTGCAATAAAACAAAAACTAGTTTGAAATAATATGAAACTATTTTTGTGCTTTTTTATTTTTCTTCTAGGAATGGACCATACGTATGTCCTATCCCAGCCAAATCCAGAATGCCCCAACAAAATATAACCATGTTCCATCCGTCCACATTTTTTCTTTTAGGCATCCCAGGGCTTGAGACTGCCCATGCCTGGATCTCATTGCCCTTCTGTTGTATTTACCTTATGGCTCTTATTGGCAATATCACAATCTTGATAGTCATATGGACAGAAAGAACCCTCCGGGATCCAATGTTCTTCTTTCTTGCCATTCTATCAGCCATAGATCTGGCCCTCTCCACAACCTCAGTACCACGAATGTTGGGTATCTTTTGGTTTAACGTTCATGAAATTGACTTTGGAGCTTGTGTGGCCCAGATGTTTCTCATACACACCTTCACAGGAATGGAGTCTGCTGTTTTGCTGGCGATGGCCTTTGACCGCTACGTAGCCATCTGTGCCCCCCTCCACTATGCAACCATCCTGACGGTCCGAGTGCTGTCAGGAATTGGAGGGGGTGTTGCACTGAGTGCAGTCGTGCTCACACTGCCCATGGTCTACCTCGTCCACCGTCTACCCTTTTGCAATGCCCGCATTATTGCCCACACCTACTGTGAGCACATGGGCATTGCCAAGTTGGCTTGTGCTAACATTCAAATCAATGCTATCTATGGTCTCTTTGTTGCTTCCTTCCTTGTTCTTGTCCTGGTGCTCGTTGGAATCTCCTATGGCTACATCCTCCATGCTGTATTCCGCCTCAAGTCACAAGAGGCCCGTCACAAGACACTGAGCACTTGTAGCTCTCATGCCGCAGTCATGTTTGTTTTCTATACACCCTCTCTCTTCTCCTTCCTCACTCACCGATTTGGCCAGAAAATACCCTCTTATGTCCACATTCTTGTTGCCAACATCTACGTGGTCCTTCCACCAGCCCTCAACCCCATCATCTATGGGGTAAGGACTAAGCAAATCAGAGAGTGTGTGATCAGGGTATTTACTGACAAGTAAGGAACACTGTACTTTTTGATCTTTAGGGATGAGGAGCTGCCTGTAGTGACAATATTAACTCCACTTCCATATTAATACTTGAGTAACAGTTGCCAGTGTATTTGTCCATGTGAGAAAATGGTAATTGAAGCCTCAAAATGATATGCCATAATAAAAAAATCCAAGCCTTGGGAAATAATTCCTAATTTAAGTCTGTTTTTAAGTTCTCATTAGTTCTGGTGAAAGGCTGCAGCTTCTGACTGTGGTAGGTCATTATTCTTGAGGAAAAGAGAGAGCAGCAGACTTGCAGATGGGTCCCTATAATTTAATGTTTGAAAGTTTCCCTGATTAAACTTGGTGGTCATATACCATAACAGAATTCTGTGTGAAACGTCTACTGGTAAGTCTAAACTTATTCCAATGATCTATTGTAAACATTCAGATAAATTTTGGAGTATATAACATTACTATAATATTCTTTTCGAGAATATTAAATTCAAAGAGTTTTTCAAATTTATTTTCAAATTTCCTAATTTTTCCTATTTTTCCCTCATGAAGATAATCTTAGGGAAATATCTCAAAAAGTTTTAAAAAACAAGCAGCCCTTCCATCCACTCCCCCAAAAAGATGACATAAATATTAAATGTCAATCCACTCACAGG
>NW_024424008.1:680308-705402 GCF_017311325.1 Ursus maritimus
TAATAAAGGAAAACAGAAGTTATAAATTCAAGTCCAGAATCATCCCATCTGTTGGAGTTACTGGAACTTTTGGCAGCCATCTGTACAGCCTCCACGTGAGTCTTCAGTCTTGGAGTTTACCAACACCATTCTGTTGTGAACACAATGGGTTTCTAATAGAAACACATCATATCATGGTAGATAAAGAACCTAGACAATAATTTTTTAGAGTCAGCTTTGATTCATTTTTGCTGGAATGTTGGCAGAATTTTTAGGGTAAGCCTACTCTTTCTTTCCCAATGAAGACTGGTAAGCAGGAATCAGTTTGTTTTCTTTGCTCCTGGGGTAATAATGTAAGTAGATAATATTGGATATCTTGAACTAATTGCCATGGGGCTGTCTCAATGTTCTGTGTAATCCCCTAGTTTAGAATAAATTTTCAGGCTCCAAGTGGATAGAAACCATAGATGCAATGGGATTTATACATCACTGCAGAGCTTAAGTAGTTTATTCATTAATGAAAATTCAAAAATGGGAATCAGGTATCTAATAATACAGTGATATATGTAAGTGTGGGGAAACTTTTACAGCCCACTTTCTTAGATTTTAAAGTTTTCATTGTTCCCAGTTCCCTCAAGTAGTTTATTCATTAATGAAAATTCAAAAATGGGAATCAGGTATCTAATAATACAGTGATATATGTAAGTGTGGGGAAACTTTTACAGCCCACTTTCTTAGATTTTAAAGTTTTCGTTGTTCCCAGTTCCTCCCAAATACTTTGACAAAGGCTTTAATGTATTTTTCAATGTGTTTGTAAGAGTACTTAATGAATATTCACTTCTTTGTTATGTGGATTTCACTTAAAGTAAAATGAATTTATAATAATTTAAGAAAAATGAGTGTATAATAATATATGAAGATAAGGTACACATAATACGGAGTGATTCTTTACATTATTAAGTAATATGTTTCAATTTTTAAATTTAACAGTTCAATATAGTACAAACACCCAAAACGTTTTCATGGATTAGAAGCATTTATACCTCCTTTCTGGTCATTTTGCAAGTTTCATCTCTACCTAAATGTAAAGCCTTTTTTTTTTCTTTTTTAAGTAAAATTTCAAGAAAAAACTGAAGCTCTTACTCTAAAGATGTGTATTGTCCTGACTGGAATGTATTTCTCAACTCCAGCTCCCAGTTTGTTTTCATTTGTATTCAAGACAGACAAAAATGACTCAGCAGAAAAGTACTGAAAATACAATACGATACTGTCTTATACATAATAACTTCAGCTATACAGATTCTATAACACCCTACAAGAATTCATTTAAGGGGAGGGATGAACGGTCCATGTATCTTCTAGGAGTGGCAGTTTAGAAGAGAACGCTGACGTAAAGCAATCTTGAACTTTTTATTATACAGAAAACAATATAAGAGTAACTATACAGAGAGTAAAAGTAAAATTAATTCTTCAAGAATGTTGTCAGGTAAAAACTATATAAAATAAACCAACCTATAGCACAAATGAAGAAAGTAATAATTAAAAGTGTGCCTGTAGTGAAAGTTTGACTTCTTCCTTGCTGATTTGATTGCTTTTTATTTGTGTCGTCTGATTGCTGAAGCTAGGACTTTCAGTACTACGCTGAACAGCAGTGGTGAGAGTGGACATCCCAGTTGTGGTCCTGACTCTACAGGAAAAGCTCTCAGTTTTTCCCCATTGAGGATGATATTCGCTGTGGGTTTTCATATAAAATCTTTGCCATGTTGAGGTATGTTCCCTCTATCCTTCCTTTGTTGAGGGTTTTTATCATGAATGGATGTTGTGCTTTGTCAGATGTTTTTCTGCACCTATTGAAGGGATCATATGGTTCTTATCCTTTCTTCTATTAACATGGTATATCATGTTGATTGATCGGCAAATATGGAACTTCCACTACTTGCAGATGACATGATACTCTATATAGAAAACCCAAAAACTCCACCAAAAAAATGACACACAAATTCAGTAAGGTTGCAGGATATAAAATTAATGTATAGAAATCTGGTGCATTTCTATACACCAATAATGAAGCAGTAGAAAGAGAAATCAAGGAGTCAATCCCATTTTACCTCACAGAAGGGCTAAAATCAAAGACACAAGAAACAACAGGTATTGGCAAGGATGTGGAGAAAAACAAACTCTCTTACACTATTGGTGGGAATGCAAACTGGTGCGGCCACTGTGGAAAATAGTATGGAGGTTCCTCAAAAAGTTAAAAATAGAAGTACCCTATGATCCAGGAATCACACTACTGGGTATTTATTTACCTAAAGGATACACAAGTACAGATTCAAAGGGGTACACCCACCCCAATGTTTACAGCACCATTTTCAACAATAGCCCAAATTATGGGAAAGAGCCCAAATGATGTCCATCCACTGATGAATGGATAAAGAACACACACACACATATATGGACTCACACATACACACATACACTAGAATATTACTGAGCCATAATCGCAGCTATGTGGATGGAGCTAGACAGTATTATCCTAAGTGAAATAAGTCAGTCAGAGAAAGACAAATACCATATGATTTCACTTACATCTGAATTTAAGAAAAAAACAGATGAACATGGGGAAAGACAAAGAGAGGCAAACCAGGAAACAGACTCTTAACCATACAGAACCAACTGAGGGTTGCTGGAGGGGAGGTGGATGGGGGATGGGTAAATAGTTGATAGGGATTAAGAAGGACACGTGTTGTGATGAGCACTGGGCATTGTATGTAAACGATGAATCACTAAATTCTACACCTGAAACTATTACACTGCATGTTAACTAACTGGAATTTAAATAAAAAACTTGAAGAAAAATAAAAGTGCACCTTTAAAAAATAGAGTCGTTTCAGATATTATTTTTCATCCCAAATATTTCTTAAGGCATACAATTATTAATATATCACAGGCATTATAGGAGTCTAACCACATAATTTAAAACCTTGGCTGTGGAGTCAGAGAGAACTAGATTTCTCCTCCCTGACCAGTTGGAGTACATTCATAACTGAAATGGTGCCGTGTTGTGCCATTTTCTCAAGACTGCATGAAAGAATTGTTAAAAACACAAGGTTCTTGACGCGAATTCACCTGAGGAAGTTGCATAGTATTATATGAGGTTATAAATGTCCCAACTAGCGGAAGAGGATCAAAGTTTTGAAAAGAACATCTGAACTCAGCAGCGGTAGGGAACTCCTGGGGCTCAAATAACAGACAGCCAGAGTCTCGCAGTGCTGAGAAGTGAAGCTCTCCACCTCTTTTTAGAAAAAAAAACAACACTCCATCAGCAACATTCAGATACGTGATTACTGTCCCTTTGTTACTGGCAAGAAAATGGACCTAATTCATGAGTACATAAACACTGAAAAATACAAGCGGAAGCCTAAATTTTAAAATATGTTATATGTCCATATAGAACCTAATAATGGTGTGCTTGTTTTCTCTTAAGTGTTAAATACATTTATAATAATGTAAGAGTATGTGACAGCACATTTATACCATTACTAATTATATTTATTTGGGTAAATGACCTTATCTCTGCCAGTCATATAAATTTTATACTCCTACTTTACTCAACTCTGTGTTTTGTTCGATTGCTAGTAACTATAATAATACCTAATACATAATAAGCAAGCATTCAATATTCGTGAGTGAAGAATATTTCTTAAATGGACTGAGTCTCTTTTTTTTCCACATAAAATAATATTCTCTGGCATTTATGAATGAGGATAAATATGTTCGCTGGTAAATAACCTTCAACAGCTTTTTTGACATACAAAATCATAAGAAAAAATGCATTATTTCATAAAATGTGTCCCTTCATGCATGATGATTTTGATAATCTGGTAAAGATGTGAATTTTTTGTAGGTCCCATTATAAAGCCTCATATATAGTGAAGAGTTTTCTGCTTTCCCCATACACTTTGGCTTGATTCATTAATGACTCGTTAACTTTAATTCCTACCACACGTACTGGGTGGATCAGATCTTTACTCCAAATTCTGCATACATACAGTGGATACTACAACTACTATTAATAATTATTATTATTGTTCTTGTTAGTAAGATACAGTTTCTAAAAAGTTCTTTGAAGGTAAATGCTTGCTTAATTTCTCTCTATAGTTTCATATATAAATTTAAACACAAATGGGCAAATACTGGATAAGTGTCTCAACCTAAGATATGCAGAGAACCTAGTTTGGGAAAACAAAAGCGGAAGTTCAGAATTTTGAAAAACATGGAAAATAAAACTAAATCAGGTGCTTCTTCAGCATCCTCCAAAACCACTGGGTCTCATGCGTCTCTTGTTCCAACTGATCTGGCATGACGAACCCTTGATGGATTCAGAATAAGTTAATTCAAGTACAACCACAGAGTGCCACACCTTACGCCATGTCCCCTTCCTAGGGTCAGAGCAATCAACACTGTGCATCAGAAAATGTAATGGGGTGATCCTCTTACAAATGACAGGTGGGTGTCCGTGGGTAAACCATGTCCCCTTTCCTCTCCTGCAAGCATCAATTATGAGACCGACGTTTATGGGATGGGCCCATGGGATAGAGCACGTAGTCTAGTCACAGTTAGCAAAAGCCAGCTGCATAACATATCATAATCAAGGCTCTCCTACTTCTCTTGTCCCTCATTCATACTTTTTGATATCAGAGTCTTCAGTAAGGTAATAGCATATAAGACCTTTATGCTGGGCTCTGATTTTTTCGTTTAGTGCTATGGTGAGGAGTAAGTTGAAACCCATAACTGTTCCACCCAGTAAAGATATTAAATCACGGGAACCACATCCCAGAAGAATTTTTTTAAAGATTTCATTTATTTATGTGACGGGGCGGTGGGGGGGGAGAACAAGCAGGGGGAGCAGCAGACAGAGGAGAGGGAGAAGCAGGCTTCCCACTGAGCAGGGAGCCCGATGCAGGCCTCAATCCCAGGACCCTGGGATCATGACCTGAGCCAAAGGCAGACGCTTACTGACTGAGCCACCCAGGCACTCTAATTATCACTCTCACCCCTGAGCTGTCCAGCCTGAGACCAGGCAACTGTGACTGGAAGGTTTGAAAACACCCCACAGTGCGACAGATAGGCTGAGAGACCTGGCCAGGAGGCAGAAGGGTGAGGAAGGTAAACAAAGACATCAGAGAAAATAAAAAGCTGACATCAAACACCAAACAGGAGATTCAACCCACGAGGGTGTCAGTGTACTGGGCTGTGGAGTGGTGAACTGACCTGGCTCTGTGGGAGGCCTGGAGTGGCCTCACCAGACAAGGGAGATGGATCTCGGAGACTGTCCACTTATAAGTGCTCGTGAAGATTAAGTGTGTGGCACCTAGGACCTACAAGGACTTGGTGATGGCCTGTATGCCCTGCTGGTGTTGAGACGACCTCCTCAGATCCTGAGCCAGGTCAGGCTGACTCTTGCCTTGGGCTGATGATGGGCCATGCGGGTGGGGCCATGTCCAGGCACACCTCACAGGTTTGGCCTGAGGGCCGAGACAGGTGTACTTGCTAGTGCTTTGATCTCTCTGAGTTTCTGGACAATTGGAGTCTTAAGCCAGAGCTCACACTTTCAGAAGTTACAGCAATGCAGTTACCTCGCTCACACAGAGAGAGAGGCTTCAGACCTGTTCTCACTTGAGGAAGGAGGAGGAAAGCACCTGGAATTCATTTCCACTCCTTCTCTGCTCTGCAAACTATCAGACACTCAGGGAAGAACACGGGCCACCACGTGCAGCCCTGCCTGCCTCTCGAGGGGCCAAGGACACTGTGTAACACGACTGAAGACCAGGACACAGCTGACTGAAGTACATCCACCATGGGAGGCAAGAAGATTAACTGCCTGAGGGTCGTTCTTCCCTTACTGTTAAAGCACATCACCGAAGGCAGGACCTGGGTACCGGCCGTGAAAGGACGAGTGTGGCACACAGGCTCTGAGGTGCCCGCTGAGAGCCTCCTTCTCTTTGTCTGTCACCTCAAGGCAAAGGCTTTGGGCACGATGCAGAGCAGCTGTTCACGGTGGTCCCCAGAGCCCCTCCCCTTCCTCTTTCATAATCATCTGTTATGTGATCTGTAATTTACTTTTCTCTGGGTCACCCCTTTCCAATCTCTCCAGCCCCCACTTCCTCTCCTCTAAAGTAGTTTCTTAAAAGGTCAAGTGCTAAGAAAAAAAAAAAAAAAGTCAAGTGCTTCCTCCAAGCACACCTCATCTCTTCTGGGATAATTCATTTCTCAGGTGTTTACTTAGCCACAGCAGACCCTCTATGGGGTGTTGCTGACAGGCTCCAACCATGGCCACCACCCCACTGCAGCCCAGGCTTTTAGGGAGGTTGGGTTTGGGATAATTTATGGCCCCCTCCCAAGGCTGTCCTGAGGCCAGGTTGGGTTTCCTGAGGCTGCTCCCTGGATAGTAAGTCGATCCTGGAGGCACTGGGCTGTGTGCATACAGAGAACTGTGGGGCCGGTGGCTGAGTCGGTTGAGCATCAGACTCTTGATGTTGGCTCATGTGGAGATATCTGGATTGTGAGATCAAGCCCCGGGTCAAGCCTGCAACGGGCTCCGCACACAGCAGAGTCTGCTCGAGATTCTCTCTCTCTGTCTTCTCATGTACTCTCTCTCTCTCAAAATAAATAAATAAATCTAAAAAAGAAAAAAGGAAAAAAAACAGCCTGGAGTTTGCAATAAATTAAAAGTATAACTGCGTTTTGATTCAGCAATCCCACTCCTGGGTATATATCCAAAGGAACCGGAAGTAGTATCTCAGAGAGATATCTGTACCGCCATGTTTATTGTAGTATCATTTACAATAGCAAAGATGTGGAAACGATCTAAGTGTCTGTCAACAGATGATTGGATGAAGAATATGTGCAATGGAATAGTATACACGCATAAAAAGGAATCCTGCCATTGGCAACGTGAATGGATTTGGAAGACATTATGCTAAATGAAGCCAGACAGAGAAAGATAAATATTGCATGATATCGCTCATATTTAGAATCTTAAAAAAAAAAGTTCATGGAAACAACGGAATGGTGGAAGTCAGGGCCTAGAGGAAGGGGAAAATGGTAGATGTATGTCAATGGGTCCAAACTTTCAGTTATAAGATAAATAAGTTCTGAGGATCTAATGCACATCATGGTAGCTAGTTAATAATATGGTATTTATACTTGAAATTTGCTGTGAGTACAACTTCAGCATTCTTACCACACATACACTTAACTATGTAGGCGATGGACGTGTTAATTATCTTGATCTTGGTAATCATTCCATAATGTATATCAAATCATCACATTGTGCACTTTAAAAATATATGATTATATTTGCCAATTATTTGTCAATATAGTTAGGAAAAAAATAAATAAAATACAATGCAACTAAAATATGACTATATTCACTGTTAACAATCATGCCAAGGCCATGTCTTCTATAAAGAATAAGGTTGAAACTCATCATTATATGTACCCACACACACACACACAATAATTTCACACTCCAACAGCAATCTCTTCTTCTGAATGCTTCTCCCACGATATTGCATCTGATATTTGAACTGTAATAACATCTACGTGTGTATATATCTCCACAAATTGCTTCATGACTCCCTTCTTTTGCTAATTCTATTCCTCTGCTTAAAGTCTTCATTATATTTTTCACTTAACTGGATCCAAATTATACTTTGAGACTCGACTGATTGATTGATTTGTCAGAGAGAGAGAGAGCTCACACAAGCAAGGGGAGCAGCAGGCAGAGGGAGAAGCAGGCTCCTCGTTGAGCAAGGAGCCTGATGCAGGACTTGATCCCAGGACCCTGGGATCATGACCCGAGCCCAAGACTGAGCCACCCAGGTGTCCCTTGAGACTCAATTTAAACGAAGTCTAAGAAAAAGTAAAGCTTGTCTTTGATAAAAATCAGGAAATATTTTCCTGGAGGGAAAGAACAGAATTGGAGAATGACTGGAATGAGGCACGAGCAGCCTTTCTGGGCGAGTAGAAGTTGTCAATATCTTATTTTACACGGTGGTTACACACCAGTACACACACCAAATATCATCAAACTGAGTGCTCGAGAGCCATTATCCTTTTTATGGGTTTTTAGGTGACTGCTAGTGTGCAAAAGTGCTATTAAAATCATAACACACATCTCCTTGTGGCCTTAGGTATCTATTTCTCTCTCTTTTTAAAAAGATTTTATTTATTTATTTATTTATATGAGGGAGAGAGAGAGTGAGAGAGAGGGAGAGCATGAACAGGGAGGAGAGGGGCAGAGGGAGAGGAAGAAACAGACTCCCCGCAGAGTAGCGAGGCCGATTTAGGACTCAATCCCAGGACCCCGGAATCATGACCTGAGCTGAAGGCGCCCAGTATTTGTTTCTCTTGAATAAATACCGAATAGTGGAAATGCCTGGCCAAGAAGAAGGTGTGTTTCTTTGCAGGTAAGCTTTCAGGAGAGATAAAAAAGATGAAAATGAATCCTTATTAATGTGGTGTATGAAAAAGAATGAGTGAATATAAACTATTATCTGACAAACTGAGTCATAAAATACAGTGGGCCAAGTCTCTTGAATATTTGTGGTTAAAAGAGAGGGTGCATTATTTTCATAATAATTTAACATCTGTACATGTATACAGGATAAATGACAGGGGTTAAGTTACTGTACAAGAAGGAGTAGACGACTGATGGGACTTGATTCTGTGGAAATTGCGCTAGATTAATAAATCGATAGACAACCCATAGACAGATTCCTGAGGAAACCGAGAGGAAAATGGAAAAGAACGAAGATGATGACTGACCCTGCCTGAAAGGATTTTCTTCTCCAGTCAAATAGAGTTTGCACGAATAGGTTGGACGAATGATTCTGAAGCTGGGGAGTGGCTCACAGTCTAGCAACACTGAACGTAAAGCAACTAGCGATGTTGTCACACGAAGCTGGAGGGCATCAGGGAGATGAGCCGCATACAGAGGAAAAAATATCTATGTCGGAATCATGCCCATGTTTTGGTCATTATGTTCTAAAATTCTGTTATCTGGGAGTCTGCTAGAGAAAAGTGGTTTGCCAGCCTCATATTGCAATCTGTGAATTACTGGCTTTCTATGGCAAAGGAGAGAACTCCTGAAACTCTGAAGTTAGAAGGACAGCCTACGTTTAGAATATCCCCAGACTGCCGGAAGGGAAAACATATTACGGGCTAATATTCTACGCAACTTATTATCTGGAGATTTTGAGTAGATCACTAATGCCACTGCGTAAGCGTTGTCATTGTAATTAATCTCAACTGCTATTGACAGAGGTGATAATGGTGAATTATCCAATATGTCAATTAACAGAGGAAACTTGGAAAATTTTGTTCCTGAAAAAATGTATTCTAAATGCACTCAAATCTGAAAGTTATTATAAAATTTTGGGAAACAAGGGTGACCGACATTCATTAAAATAGTAATAGTAATGGTGGTGGTGGTGATAGTGGTGGTGTAACTGTATTTGTAAGCACAGTACTATTGTATAATCCCTCATGAACTCAGAGTCAACTTCATCTAAATGTGATCCGAGACCAGATATTACCCAGTTCTCATTCCTGGGAGGCTCCTTTCTCTAGAAACCAGAGCACTTTCTGACCCGGTTTTCTAGGTTTGATACATCTGGCCAACTGGGATAGCCAACTGGGATGAGAAGAATAATCATACTCTAGGGGCATCAGAAGGGTAATGATGCTCTGTGATCAACCCAGGCTCTCAGGAATATCCTGCAACTCTTCCATTAATATGTACTGGAAATTTCGATGGAAACAAATTGATGCAACCATCCCATTCACATGCCAGGCCAACTTTGGCTCATTCCAGGTAAGTTTTTGTCCCTACAAATTGGGAACTGGTAGCTGATAAGAGGTTGTAATGACAGTTTCTTTTAGTAAAAATTGATAGAATAAGGGTTTTGAATCTTGTTTTTTCCCCTCTGTCCACATTTTCTCTGTTTAAAATATTTTATTAAAAAATTACATTAATGTAATTTAGTGTTGAAAGATTTTCATAGGTAATCAAGTAATAGTTTGTATTTCTGAATCCCAAGCAATCAAAGGCATAAGCAAGTTGGTTTCCAAGCTTTCTGGGTTCTGATTAACTCGGTCCTTATTAATTCTAGTGTTTCTTGATTTATTGAAGATGAAAAAAAGATAATTTTGAAGTAATCTGTCCTTTGGTAGGTATTTGAATAATGTAAAAAGCAGAGGAACGATAGGAGGGAGAATCATATGCATTGAAAATATTTAGCATCTGATCCCAGCAGCTCAGTCTTCCCTGAAGCAAAGGACAAAGGACACCCCAATTTCCTTTCCCTCTTGCTTCAGATACCAGAGGGGGTATCACCTTTTCTTCTTCTTCCACTCAGTAAGTAGGAATGAGACAACTCCTTATATGATGGAAGTTAGATTATTTTTTAACAGCTAAGAGTAATCAAGCTTAGCCCTCTTGTCTTTTATAGAAATTGGATTTAATAAAATCTAGATGTGTTCATTTTTTCCACTTTTGTTCTATGTGCTCAAATCCAGTGAAGGAGGAGTAATTATTACAAATATTTTCTCCCTTAAATCATATGACTTTTTTTTTTAATTGCAGAAAAAGTCTGTAACTAGTTAGGATATCATTTTATTATTTCAACTCTGACCATTTGATGACTACTGGAAGGAATGGCCAATATTATATATGAGATGATGGAGGAAAGCTCTTAGGCTCTAGAAATTTCCTTTTTTCATGGAGTTTTCATTTTTTTCTTTTTTTTAAGATTTTATTTATTTATTTGTCAGAGAGAGAGAGCGAGCACAAGCAGGGGGAGCAGCAGGCAGAGGGAGAAGCAGGCTACCCCCTCAGCAAGGAACCTGATGTGGAACTCGATCTCAGGACCCTGGGATCATGACCTGCGCTGAAGACAGACACTTAACCAACTGAGCCACCCAGGCATCCCTGTAGATTTCATCTCTATCATGAAAATATTTTCACTTCTCTGTGCTCTGTTTTGTCTCTCTTTAATATTCCACAGCCTGTTTCTGTTTTGACAAAAACACCAGGCTTTTTATAAGCTACCATATTTTGAATATTTGAATTGTTCCAGACACTCATCTGTTCTATGTATGAACTCATTTAACACTGAGCTAAGCGTGGACAGTGTCCTTAATTTATAGATGAGTAAACTGGGAGTAATAGGTCTGGCTCTTCGGCAAGGGTCCATAAATGGTAAGGGATCCAGAATTAGTAGACAGGGCATCTTTCTGATTCCCAGGCCCTTGATTTTAACTACTTGCTGGATGCTAGATGAAAGAAAAATATAGACATTGTTGTTCTCTCTGCATTCACACCAGCACTTCTCACACTAGATGTGCGTGCGTGCGGTGGCGGTGGTAGGGGGTTCCACATAAGCAATTCTCCAATTTTCTGCAGACACCAACTGTGTGTCCTATGTATTTAATTCAATTCTGACACTATCTACCTGAAATTAGCATTGGATTTCTCAGGTTAAGGGCTCAGTCCCATTAGACTGTCCTCCATCTCAGAGGCTAACCTTAGGTTACCCAAAAGTAGTGTATTCTACCCGGAACTTATGTCCAGTTTGGCTACAAAATCAGGGGTTCCCACAACCTCCTTCTCGAGTTCAATAATTTGTTACAATGAATGGCTACAGAACTCAGGAAAACAGTTTACCTACGTCTAGCCAGATCAAAGCACTGCATAGGGCAAGATACGGGAGGGGGTATGGAGCTTGCATAGCTTCTGCAGGCGTCAACTCTGCATGTTCAGCAAACCAGAAGCTCCCAGACCCCACACTTTAGGGACTTTCATGGAAGCTTCCAAATGTTAAGTGTGATTGATTAAATCATTGATCATTGGTGATTAAGTCAATCTCCAGCCTCACACTTCCTGCAGAAGTTGGGGGTAGGATTTAAAGTTCCAACATACTAATCCCAAGTTTCATTCTGTAGACAACCAGCCCCATCCTGTGGTTATCTAAGAGCTTTCCAAAAACCTCCTCATTAACATAAACTCAGGTATGGTTAAAAGGTGCTTATTAGGAATAACAAAAGATACTCCTTTTACCTTTATTGCTCTGGGGCTATTTTAAGAACTGAGGACAAAAGACCAAGAAAAGATGTTCCCATTGCCCTTATCACTTAGAAAATGACCAGAGTTTTAGAAGCCCAGTGCCAGGAAAGGGGATGAGGACCAAATATGTATTTCTTATTATAAATCACATCACACTAGGCAAGTAATATAATAAAGGCATTATCATCAAGTAGATGGAGTTAAGTATAAGATTTATATTTGCCTTCGGACTATCAATTACTGAATGATTTTTTTAAAGTTTTATTTAAATTCCAGTTAGTTGACATACAGTGTAATGTTAGCTTCAGTCGTACAATATAGTGATTCAACACTTCCATACATCACCCAGTGCTCATCACAACCAGTGCCCTCCTTAATCCCCAGCACCTATTTAACCCATCCCCTCACCTACCTCCCCTCTGGTGACCATCGGTTTGTTCTCTGCAGTTAACAGAACTTGGTGTGTCTGTTTTTTCCCCTATGATCATTTGTTTTATTTCTTTCTTTTTATTTTATTTTATTTTTTATTTTTTTTAAAGATTTTATTTTATTTATTTAACAGAGATAGAGACAGCCAACGAGAGAGGGAACACAAGCAGGGGGAGTGGGAGAGGGAGAAGCAGGCTCATAGCAGAGGAGCCTGACGTGGGGCTCGATCCCACAACGCCGGGATCACTCCCTGAGCCGAAGGCAGGCGCTTAACCGCTGTGCCACCCAGGCGCCCCATTTGTTTTATTTCTTAAATTTCACATGAGTGAAATCATATGGTATTTTTCTCTATTTATTTCTCTTAAGGTTCTCTAGCTCCATTCACATTGTTGCAAATGGGAAAATTTGGTTCCTTTTAATGGCTGAGTAATATTCCATCGTACATGTATACCACCTCTTCTTTATCCATTCTGAATGATTTTTAAGGAAATACTGATATTTCTAACTTGTAAGATCTCTTTCTCTTTCAGTTTCTGTCATTTCTGGCAACTTGTACACATAATTATTAGCCACAGTGTTCACACATTTCACTATCTCCACCATCATATACCCCAGATATCCACATCACACATTTCACTATCTCCACCACCATATACCCCCAGATACCATAGAGGTATTATTTTTCACAACGTTTATTGCTTTAATCCATATTTATGACTATTGCGACTATAGTCCACTCATTAGTATTGTTGCAGAATCACTGGCAAAGAGATCTCAGTGTCCTTCTATCATTTTTTTCTTTCAAATAAGAATTATTGCACCAAAAACTCCTTTTTATACCCTCATACAAGTATTCCATGTGGCCATGAAACAGCTACTTACCTGACATTTTTCAAGAATTTGGCATTCATAGAAACACACAAAGAGAGACTTCTACTTCTTCATAAAGGATTTCTTTTTTCCAGCATGTATAGAGGGTCAGACCTGAGAAGATCTCTTTGTGGGAGCAACTGGGATCAGAGCTTAGGCTTGGAGAGATTAGAACAAAATTTGAAATGGTTAAAATATTAGAGAGTGATTAATAAAACTGAGACCAAAGGGAGAAAAAAAGATTTTGTCAGATTGATTTGAATTCCCCAGAAGGAAAATGAGTCAAAATCTGGAAAAACTGTAGAACTAGGGAGCTATTAAGAGCTAGGCATTGTATTCAAAGGTGCTTTGGGATCCAAACCACAGCTAATCATTGACAGTACAACATAAAGTTATTAAAAAGCAAAAGTAGGGGGTCTATTGTGCAGAACAGAATATGCAATTTTACCCAGAGCTCAAGGAGTCTAGTGATCCACTGATCTTTAACCACTGGGAAGAAAACATAATTATGGTAACCTAGCTTCAGAGTTGGTCTAAAATAGCCAGATGAAGCTTTTTTCCTTTTTTTTTTTTAAATCTAGTATCCTATTTTAAATTGTACATTCTTCTTGAATTCCACAAATCTACCCTAAATAAGTGAGCATTAATTAATTAGAGAACTAATTTCATCTAGCTATATCTGAAAGATGACCGCCCTCTTCAAATTTCCTCTAAGGGCCATTTTTAGTGCCCTGAAAAACAGTAGTTTGTTCAATATTTTGATAAAAGAATAAGTTAATATAAGGAAGACAAACCATTCTAACAAACCCCTTTGAGAACCAATGCCAACTCTGCGATAAATAACTCCCTTCCGGGCACCAGGAGTAATGTGGTTAATACAGGAGGCTCTCATAGGATTAAACACGAATGCACACAACAGTGACAGAAATAAGATTTCTTCTAGGACATCAGGACTAGGAGAATTTCCAACTGCAATGAAATCGCGTTGGCATCTAGGTAAAGAAGGAATACCTAATGGTGGGTTTTCAGGCAAACTAGGCTAGAACTCAAGAAAGATGGCAAAAATCAGTGTTCTCAACTTCATGCTTTCCATTTCCACAAGGGCTAAGGCAGAGATCCCCGAATGTTCTCATTTTTTCGCTCTGGTTAAGACCTGCAGGTTTGCTTGCTTCTGCCAATCTAATGTGTATTATAGAATTTCACCAGAACATTCTGGCCACACTGCCACCCAAAGTTAACTGAACTTGTTCAATTTTCAGTATGGTTGAATGATAACAGCTGTATGATAGTGAGGGATGAAGCCTTTTCACTTCTCATCCAAATTTTCTTCTGCAGGTGGCAGAATCCACAGTGAGAAGACAGAATACCAACCTCTATGGCATCCATCAATACTTCATATTTGAACCCCAGGACTGTTATCTTGATTGGGATCCCTGGACTAGAACACGTGCAGTTTGGGACTGGGTTTCCTTTCTTTGCTGTGTGCCTAGTGGCTCTTCTGGGAAACATCATTTTGCTACTCATCATCCCCACAGAACGCAGCCTGCATCAGCCCATGTACATCTTCCTGGCTGTGCTGGCAGCCATTGATGTAGGACTCTGTGGAGCCATTGCTCCCAAGATGTTGGCCATCTTCTGGTTCAGATCTTGCTCTATGGCCTTTGACACCTGCCTTGCTCAGCTGTTCTTCATTCATGCCTTGCAGTGCACGGAGTCTGGCATTCTGTTGGCCATGGCTTTTGACCGCTACATTGCCATCTGTGATCCACTGAGACACACATCCATCCTCACACCTTCCATCTTGGGTCGCATGATAGTAATAGTGGCAATTCGAGCTATAGTGCTGGTTGGTCTGTTACCCATTCTAATCAAAAGATTGCATGCTTTTCATTCCATTGTAATTGCCCACTCTTACTGTGAGCACATGGCTGTGGTCAAGCTAGCTGCAGAAGACGTCCAAGTCAATACAACATGTGGTCTTTTTGTGGGTTTTGCCATACTGGGATTTGACATGGTTTTTATCCTCATTTCCTATATGCTTATTTTCCAGGCTGTTTTTCGTCTACACCAAAAGGAGGCACGGCTCAAAGCATTTAATACGTGCACAGCTCACATTTTTGTTTTCCTTGAGTTTTATATTCTTGCCTTCTTCTCCTTCTTCAGCCACCGTTTTGGACATGTTGCTCCCCCTACCCACATTCTTCTGTCTACCATCTACCTCCTTGTGCCACCTGCCCTCAACCCTATTGTCTATGGTGTAAAAAACAAGGTAATCCGTAAGCGTGTGGCAAGGATTTTTCTTCTGAGTCATATCTCCCACCAGTGATCTATCAAATGTTTGTGGTCATGTAGAAAATACTTTCATTTCTTAGAGATGGAGAAAGTTTGGACTCCGTGTGTTCATTTTTGGGGACTCACATGCTCTACCCTAAATCTTTTATTTTCACAGTCAGGTTGACATAAAAGGTATCCAGATTAACAACGATACTTGTTCTCTATCTGTAATGCATTTGACTTCGAATCTGATCTTTATCATTTCCTTCCTTTTCCTTTCTTTGTGTTTAATTTGCAGTTATTTTTATTTCTTCATAAGGAAGCTTTGATTATTGATTTTCAAACTTTCCCTTTTGGAATATAGACATTTTCAAGTATGGATTTACTGTAACCATTGCTGCTACTGCTTCTTCTTCTTCTTCTTCTTCTTCTTCTTCTTCTTCTTCTTCTTCTTCTTTTGTATACCACATATTTTGATATCCTGTGTTTTCATTTATTCAATTAAAAATAAGACTGGGGGCACCTGGATGGCTCAGACGTTAGGCGTCTGCCTTCAGCTGGGGTCATGATCCCCAAGTCCCAGGATCGAGTCCCACATTGGGCTCCCTGCTCAGCAGTAGGTCTGCTTCTCCCTCTGACCCTCACCCCACTTGTGCTCTCTCTCTCAAATAAATAAATAAAATCTTAAAAAAAATAAAAGTAAAAATAAGACTAATATTCATCATGTTTCTGTGTTACCCATGAAATACTGAAATAAAGTGACACGTATATGGTCAATTGATTTTTGAAGAAGATGTCTGAGCAATGTAATGGGAATTAGAAAGTCTTCCTGAAATGGAGAGCTGGAACAACTAAATAATTGTATGAGAAAATGAACTTTGACTCTAACAACTACCTCATATTCCATAGCAAAATTAACTTAAGGTGAATCATAGACCTAAGCATTGAAGAAAACACTATAAAGCTCAGGTCTGTAAACCAGACCTCATAAGAGAAGGAACAGCCTTGGATCACTGAAAAGTGGCTGTGATACCGCTTCAGTGAAAATCCACCTTCTAGGGTGCCAGGGAAAGCTGTTCATGGGTTTCTGAAGAAAATGCTGGCCATTGGGTGCTGCCGGTTTCATTTACTGCAGCATTTGGGCCCTGGAAAAGTTGCAAGAGCTGCAGGAACCCACCGTCAACTAGTGATGGAGTACAAACTGCATTGAGTCTGTGGACTGACCCATTGCATAGGAACCAGGAAGCTAACCCTCTCCTCTTGCAGTGCCTTACCAGTGCCCTCTATCAGCATTGCACCAGCTGGGAAAGAAAAAGTACTCAACGGGCCAATGTACATTTTCACCAAGAAGGCAGAAAGTGTACTTGGAGCTGAGAGGCAATCAGTCGTTAACCAGCACAACCTGCGTGGCAAATAATAAAGTTGTTGGTACATGTACTGGGAACGCAATATGCAAGAAGGGCCAGTCCGCCTTTTCTCTTCAGTGAACGTTAGTGCTCTCAGCAGTCTTCACCTATAGAGCTGACAATCAAATATTGTCTTTGACATCTGCTAAGAAAAAAAACAATACCATAGGACAGGAAGAGCAAACAGAAGTTCATCTTATTCTGATACTGTTGTCAGCAGTAGGGTAAGAAAGCACAGACCAAGTATAAATACTCAGCTCTCCTGAAATCAAAGCTGAAGGAATTTTAAGAGCTGGGGTGCAAGGGGCTATAGGCCAGCTATGTTCTCTAACCTGGCTCTCCACTATGAAAATGAAACATGTGGGCTGATGTGAGTGATACTTCTATTTTTCTCATGACAGGATATTTTTTTAATGATGGTTACATATAGAGCTTTTAAAAATTCTTTTTCTGCACATATCAATATGATTTTTTTTTTCTGGTTAAATCTCTTAATGTATTGGGTTCCTATTAAAATATCCAGAACAAGTCCTTCATGCCACCTCGTTTATTAACTACCTGCTACACACTATTCATTTTCTCTGGACATTTGCAGTTACAATGTAGTAGATTGTATTATCAGTTCCTAATATTTACTAAACTTTCCTAATAATGTCATCATCAGTCCTCTCCCTATGTGAGCCTTATTGTTTCATATTAATCACATCAGTATCCATCATGTGACTTCCAATTGCCAAGGAGACGTAAATGGAGAGACTTATGGCACTTGTGAACTAATGATTTAAAATTCATCGTTTACTTTCTTAGTGTCTCTTTCTCCAGTGACACAACAACAGAAGTAGTTCACAAAGGGGGTCTACCTTCAGCCTAACCCCAGATCAAAGTGGCAAAATGGACATATAGGTGAGAGATATACCTTTGTTGTGATGAGTTCCTGAGATTTAGGGAATTTATGTTACCAGAACATTATTGAGTCTGTGTTGATTGATACAGATTATAAATGGCTCCCTGTCTCAACATTTTCCATTTAGGCCAATTATCAAAGGCATAGCCAGGCATCTTAAATACAGTTCAGGTTACCACACCTCTACTAGAAAACCAACCTAGATTACTAGATTCCACCCCCCCCTTTTTTTTTTTTTTTCTTAATTAATTTTTTTAGTGAGAGCCTAGGTCTTACAATTGCTACAGGGCATGTATTCTCTGTGCCACTCTTATCTCTCAGAAATTATCTTTCATAAGTGAATCCCCCTTGCTTATTCCTTTCCAGTTACCCGAGCCTCCTTACAACTACTCAAACTCACATGGCATGTTCAACCTCAATGTCTTTGCGTTTTCTCTTTTCCTTGACTGCAACACCCCCCCAATACCTATGAGACCCATACTTACCCTACACTGGAACCCACTATTGCAACCCACCTGCTCTCTAATCCCTGTGTATATACTTATATACGCATGTGTATACACACACATATACGTTCGGAGAGAGATTGAGAGGAATTGCTCCTACAGTTTTAACCCTCATCACTAGGGGAACCTAACATACATATTTAAAATTAATCCATGAATGAAGGAATGGTGAGAGAATTAAAAAGTGAAGCATTTGACAGTGTTGGCATAAAATAAAGATAGTAAATAATTTGAAAGTTAGGTGTTAGTCGTGTAAAAAATTATGAACGTGTTAACTTCCATGGAGACAAGGAAGCACTTGCTCAGGTTGCTAATTATAAACATGGTGCCCTCAACAAAGTGAGGTAGACTATTTAATAGAAAGAAAAGAAACCATATAACGCTGTGATGAAAACAAGAGCAACTGGGAAATGGAAACTTTGCCTCGGTAGAAAGACTGAGAGATCGTTCTCTGGAGTTCTTTCAGTTTCCAAAGAGGTTATTTTTTTATATAAGACTTGAACATGTTTGCTTATCTAGGGAAGGAACAAATAAAGAGGCAATATTTGAAGATATAGAAGAAAAGGCAGTTGATGGGGAACTGACCATGAAGTAATTCATAAAAAGAAAATGAAAGAAAATTAAAGAAGAAAAAGATGTCATGGGGACAAAATAAAGATGATAGTTGCAGAAGAGATTTTAGTTTAGTTTAGTTTTTAAAAAGATTTTATGTATTTATATGTGACAGAGAGAGAGAGCGCGCGCGCGCGCGCGCGCGAGAGAGAGAGAGAGAGAGAGAGAGAGAGCACAGCAGGGGAGCAGGAGGGAGAGGGAGAAGCAGGCTCCCACTGAGCAGAGAGCCCTACGTGAGGCTCAATCCCAGGACCTGAGCAGAAGGCAGACGCTTAACTGACCGAGCCATCCAGGCGCCCCAGAAGAGAGTTTTAAAGGTGAGTAGAAAAGAAAATAAATGCAATACACTTTAAAGCCAAATTTGTTGAGAAACTGATTGACCACAGGTCGGTAGGGGAAAAAAAATGAAAACTAAGGAAGCAAAAGATACGGAAATATTTTATCCATCCCTTTTACGGATAGTGAATATTCAGCATGTAGAATTAATATTTCTTTCTGAGACATACAGTCATAGTTTGCTTACACAAGCCCAGAAGTCTGATCAGAGAACCAACAACTGAGACATCATCACCTGGCAGTTGGAGTTAGGGAGTTGGTTCATTCCCAGTCGAACCCCTTCCAAAATATTTTTTTTTTTTACATTTTTCCAGCTTTGTTGAGGTATAATTTGCAAATAAAATTGTAATATGATGTACAACATGATGATTTGATATATGTATACGTTGTGAAAGGACTTTGCCCATCAAATTAATGCACACCCATCATCTCACATATTTACCTTGTTGTTGCTGAGACAATGAAATTCTACTCGGCAAATTTCATTTGCACAATAAAGTGTTACATCAACTTAAGTGTAATAAACACCACATTATCAAACATGCAGGCTGTATGGAAGGAAGGCAATTCTTATCTTAACAAGGAGGGACACTTCACATAGGAATTTTATTTCCTGCTTTTAAGAAAAAGAGGGAAGATCTCTCCCTGACATAGCAACAATACACTCCACTTGCAGCCAATGAGAAACCATCGCAACCTTGAACTCTTGTTCTTCTCCATGAACTTCTGTTCAAAACGACCCTCTCCAATTTTCTCCTAAAAATTAATAATAGCTTACCTTCCCTTTGCCTCTTTCAACTTGTCAATGGTTTGCCATAGTTTGCTTGTCCTGACTTGCAATTCCTCTGCTATTCCTGAATAAACTTATTTTGCTAGTAAAATATCTGTCCATTTTATGTCTAAGGTTGACAGAGTAAAGAAGAGGAAATAAGTTTTCCAACACAATTTTGCCTGGTATGAGTTTCAGCTGTAGTAACTTTGTATTCATAAAGATAAGCATCTTCTGTTCCCTTAAGCCTGTGGCCAGAAAGTAAACTAAATTGCTGTCTTCCCAGTCTACAAATTTTCCATTTCTTAGATTTTTTTTTTAAGATTTTATTTATTTATTCGAGAGAGTGAGAGAGAGAGTATGAGCGGGGCTGTGGGGAGGGGCAGAGGGACAAGCAAACTCTCCACTGAGCGCAGACCCCCACGCAGGGCTGGATCCCAGGACCCCAAGATCACGACCTCTGAGAAGGCAGACACCCAACCAACTGAGCCACCCAGGTGCCCCCATTTCTTCAGTGTTTTTCCCCTCACATTCCTAATGATCTCAGATTTACTATGATCTAAATGTGACCTATCATTTGAGATTTCTTTGTTCTCATTCTTTGAAAATAACTTTTTATGCAGTAACAGTGCTTTCTGGCTTTGTGCCTCAAGCAAGGGATACCTTTCTGCTTCAAAACAGAACTGAGCTTCAGACATGTAATGAACTCTCTAGGGCCAGGTCTGAAAATTGCCCTGGGATCACCTCAGATTCAAAGGCCGAGAAAAGCAACAGCTAAAGACATGATAAAAGACAGCAAATCCAGAGTCTGGCAGAGAAAAAACCTATTCCATCCATTGATCTTACCAGCTATCTGTTTCTCTGGGTGAGTTACTCCATGAATTGGACCTGGGTATAGCTCAGTGTTTCTAATTGTAGCAAATTTTAAGAGGTAATGGAAAGGATAGTGAGTTAGATGATCTCAATCATGCATCTTTCAGTAACATACTTTCCTTTGGCACACCACGTTATTTTCTCTGACCCAAGTGTATTTATCAATAATATGAGGGATGGAATAGACTCATGTCATTTAGAGATGGAAGAGGAATGCAAAGGTAATCTAGTGGCATCTTCTTAATCACATGTGAGGAAAAGCTATGAACTGACATCCAGTGAATTAGTGGAAGGGCAAGAAAAATAAGGTTTTCAGGCTCCTCCTCTAATGTTGACTAGAATGTAGTTCTAACATTGCTTGGTTTATCAAAAATGAGAAGATGGTCTCTGTTTTGGAAAGGGTGTTTTGTTGTGTGTGTATGTATGTGTGTGTTTGCAGTTTGAGCAGGAGAGCTTATAAGATGTGGAGAGAAGGGCAAAGATGGGAGCATGCTATTTACTGTCAGTAACAGTGTTGCTATTTGGGCTTGTTACCGCTGTAACTACAGCTCCTTCCCCATGCCCTGAATATGGTCTCTCTTTATCCAGGGCATCGAAATCTTGTATTTTGGTCTCTTCTTTCTTATACTTTACACTATCTTTCTTATATATATATATTTTGGTCTCTTCTTTCTTATACTTTACACTATCTTTCTTATATATATATATTTTGGTCTCTTCTTTCTTATACTTTACACTATCTTTCTTATACTTTACACTTCCATCTATCTAGGAAGAATTTAAAGGAAGACACGAGTATTTCTCAGATGAACTGACCAAATCAATTTAAATCACTGAAATGTATGGACTCCATCAAGGCCTGCACGTGATTAGGAAGTCACTTTTCTGTTGTGACAATGGTCATTTCACCTGGATAATATATTAAATATAAATAATACAAATACTATAAATATGTTAGTATTTACATATTTATAATTATATATTTTATTTATAATGTATATATTTATGTTATTTGTATTTATATATTATATAATATCTATTATAATTATTTATATACTGTATTTACATATAATATATATTTGTATTTATAATATATATTTTTATTTATTTATAAATATAGTATAAATATATAAACAATACAAATATATATATAAATATATAAATACTAATATGTATTTACATATTAAATATATGCTATACTATATGGAATTTTATCTTTACATTGTCAGGCATTTCTAAATATATCTAGGGTGTATTGCCTTTTATAGTTTCTTTAGATTTTCCCTTTGTCTACTCATGTCACCTTGATAAGATATATTCACGTTTATCAGCAATGAGTTCTAGGGAATCCACCACTTGCTCACCTAACCTCATTTATCTGGGCATCATAGGGAATTTGTTTTCACAAAATTTCTAATTGTTTTAATATACATCTCTTTATTGCCTTTGTCATAGTCAACTGATATATGTAGCTACAGAAGGTCATATAACGATCTCCTGCTCTCAATCAACTAGTAGAGTATTTTAGATTTTACTACATTAGGGACTTCCTAGTTATACCCACATGCATACATATTCTTACTGACTGTGAACCAGTCTGTTTTTTCCTATAATTTTACAACAGCAATCGTTCTAGTTTCTCTTCGAAGAAAAATATATAAAATCCCATTCAGAGTGGTATTCTCTATTCAATGATTTGGCTATGACAAAATCATAAGGAAAACGGAATGAAACTTTGGGATGGCTTTAGGCTTGTAGAACGGTTAATGAAAAAGTAAAAAAAGAGTACATAAAGTGATCTTGAGGTTTACTGAATAAATTTCTAAAGAAAGAGAGCAGGCAAATTATACAAATTTTAGAAGTTTGGGATTGGTGTGAAGTGGGACAACGTAATCCAAAGTAGCAAATTATTTTCTTGGTCAATTAACACCAGTAAAATGAACGAAAGCACCTAGGTTTAGGTCAAGCTCCATTATGGACAGTAGAGTGGCTCACAGTCAATTCTGCCTTTTTGCATCTGAAACACTTTAATATCAAAATATTTAAGCTACGCTGGTTTTCCAATAGATCTGTTTTTGTATGTTACCATCCTATCCTAATTTATGGTACTTCTTTATTCAATTGACTTCCTATCTTCTCAATTTTCTGTCTCCTCTAAGATCTGTGAAGACTTACACCATCATTTACCCCCTTCTGCTTACACATCCACTCTGAAAGCTGATCATCCAGAATTATCCCAGTGAGTCAAATACACTCTGCTTCTACTGATAAAAGAACAACTCCTCCACATTACTTCCAAGAACTGGATAATGGGTCTGCACACAGTCAGCTCAACCAGCATTTGCTGAAAGAACAAAATCTCCTCACTCCCTCATCTGAGAATCAATTTCTAAGATTTGTAGGGAGGTATTTTACTCCCTAAACCAGAGAAAATGGGGCTGGGAAAGGCTGCCACTTTCCAGAGATTCTAAACTTTGAACAAAATGGACAGGGCTATAGGATTGAGAAGCTATTCCACAACTTCAAACGCCACAAAGGGATTTCACTTAATCTGAAATGTGTCTGGGGGTTGGAGAGGGATATAGACAAAAAAGTTAATGTTGTCATCTGTAGTACCTTCTGAGGACATTTCAGAACCTAGCAGGATCAATGCTCTTAGAATCACAAATTCCATTTCTACTACTTCCTCATACACAAATACCTACATTGGCTTTGGGAAAAGATATTCAAGAATCCTAATACAGACTTAAGTTGATTCCCAAGGATTCAAAGTCATGTGGCCACATTACCATCCATGTTTTTCATGTTATAGAAGAAATGAGAATTCCCTTGTTCCTTTTCATCCATAATTTTTCTCCGAATAAGTATCAGAATCAATGGTGCAAAAGGGATTTATCAACCTGATGGGATCTACAAACATGTCATATCTGAACCCACAAACAGTGACCTTGATTGGGATCCCTGGACTAGAGCATGTGCAGTTTTGGATCGGATTTCCCTTCCTTGGAGTGTGCCTGGTAGCTCTGCTGGGAAACATCTTCTTGTTAATCATCATCCCTACAGAACGCCGTCTTCACCAACCCATGTACATCTTCCTAGCAGTTTTGGCAGGCACTGACCTAGGTCTCTGTGTAGCCATTGCTCCCAAGATGTTGGCCATCTTCTGGTTTGGTTCCTGCTCCATGGCTTTCGATGCTTGCCTCACTCAGCTCTTCTTCATCCATGCCTTGCAAGGCATAGAATCTGGTATCCTGTTGGCCATGGCCTTTGACCGCTACATTGCCATCTGTGATCCTTTGAGGCACACATCCATCCTTACACCTCCATTTCTAGTTCGAATGGTATTGATGGTGGCCATCCGGGCCACAGTGCTTGTTGGAATTTTACCCATTCTACTTAAACGCTTGCAACTTTTCCAATCTGTGGTTATTGTTCATTCCTACTGTGAGCACATGGCAGTGGTCAAACTGGCTGCGGAAGATGTCCATATTAACAGATCATATGGACTCTTTGTGGCCTTTGCAATTCTAGGTTTTGATATGATCTTTGTCTTCATCTCCTACATTCTGATTTTTCAGGCTGTTTTTCGTCTTCCCCAGAAGGAGGCAAGACTCAAAGCATTCAATACATGTACAGCCCATATGGCTGTCTTCCTGGAGTTTTATATCCTTGCCTTTTTTTCCTTCTTCAGCCACCGTTTTGGACATGTATCACCCTATGTTCATATCCTCTTGTCTACCATCTATCTGCTTGTTCCCCCTGCCCTTAACCCCATTATATATGGTGTGAAGACCAAGGAGATCCGCGTGCGGGTTGCTCAGATTTGTATTCTGAAGCCTGACACTGAGCAGTGATCCAAAAATACTATGATATGGGAAAACTATATATTTACCCATTTAAGATGCAAACTCCTTGTACTATGTCTATGTTGGTGAAACTTTTACCTGATAAGGATCTCCTCTAAAGAATTTATATTCCTCAAACAAAAGAACTCAGAATGTGAGATAAA
>NW_024424008.1:705488-707652 GCF_017311325.1 Ursus maritimus
TCCTATCATCTCTCCCATCTCTCTCTCCCTTTCTTCTTTAATCTTTTCTTATTGTCTTCCTTCCTTCCATCTTCCTTGTTTTTTCACCCTTCCTTGTTTACACATCTATTGTATCTTTCTGCAATACCAAGAGGCAGTTTATCCTTTGATGTGTAACTGTGACAAAGACATACTCCATGATTTCAAAGCTCACAGTATAGTGATGATATAAAAATACCGAGCAAATATAATTTCATGTTATTTAAGCCATGGTAAGAGAATAAGAAAAGATTTATTTTCGCATGTGAGAAGCAACTAATTTAGATTTTAGAAGAAATCAGAGAAGACCTTATATAGGAAGTCATGGCAAATGTGAGGTTTGAGTAATGCATTTTACTTAAGATGATGAAATGTTATTAACCAAGATTTCAAGCTTTTAAAACACTATGATTATAACTCATGTAGATGTGGAGAAGTATATGCAGGTGTGTGTAAATCTAACCTCCTTGAGCACCTGATTCAGGAAAAAGCAAGCTCATCTGTGCTTTCATCAGTGATCAAAATATACAAATCATTCTGAAGTAGGGAGTAATGTATTAATATATCAGTATCTGATACATGGTTTTATTTAATTGCACAAATATACTTGTTTTGTTGGGTAAATGAACAAATTCAACTTTTCAGAATTGCCACTGACTAGCTAGCATTGCTTGTGATGGTCTTGGAAGGAGTTCACTCTCTGTATTGTGCGGCAACTCATTATGAACTTTTTTTCCCCCCAAAATGTCATTAGGAGATACTTTGGAATGTTTTGAGGTGCAATCCATCAATTCGAGCAAATTCTTTGATTAGGGCCATGACAGCTTCTTTTCTCCCATTCTTCTTATCCTTACTGCTTAAAAGGCCTTATAAGCTGGTGAAGAAAATCCAAAGACTTTAAGTTTAGCCATATCACCATTAGTTCCCTTTTCATATCAGACCTTCTTGTCCAGTGTCTCTGTGGCTTGAGAGCATATATACCACCATCATTACCACATGGACACCGATAATTTTAACTCAGTTCACTTCTCTGTTTACCACAGTGGTTTATCTCCCTCCTCTTGCTGGTCAAGCTAATGACTTACACTATTACTTACAGTAGGAATAGAAGATTAAAGTTTATCCTCTGATGGTCTCAATGCATAAATGGGTGAATATGACATAAAAGTGTTATCAAGGGTTCCCCCAAAAGCAAACCAAAGCAAAAATTTTAGTGTATGTGCTATATCTTGGGATTGATTCAAGAAAATAATTTTGTAAGGGACTGAGCAAGTAAGACAGTGAAGGGAAGAAAGCCAGCAGTGTATGTATGACCGAGCAGGTTACTGCTATGGATCACCAGAGCTCTTTCCTGTTGGAGGTACTTGGGAAAAGGTAAGGATCACACCTTGAAACTGTCCATTTGAGGGGCTTGAAACAGCATATTTATCTAGCTATCTCCATCTCTTATTAGATGGTAATTCCTGAAATATCGCCCTCCCAACACTTTTCACATGTACCACTCATGGACAGAGATTGCTCCCCAGGTCAGAGGAAGATCTCAAATAAAGAGTCATAGGAATCCATTGGAATGAACTATCTATAGGAAATTTATGGAGCAGGTTGAAGGTATATGGGCAGTCTTTTTAAGTGTAGCTAAAAAAAAAAATATTTTATTGGGTAAGCATGCAAAAAATAAAGAAACCACAGAAGACATATTCTAAGTTCCTTCATGATCTCACAGAGGTAGACAGGGTAAGTAACACTGCCGGCTGCTTCATAGACTGTACTCCAGAGAAAGAATCACCATGAAATAGACTTGTAGGAGATTTAATATATTGGCATTAGGCACCAGGCAGTCTGACATTTATGGCACGAGTTCTAAATTGAAGTATCAACTGTTTAGAAGAGCAACTGGAAACACCAGCTTTCCAATACATGGAGACTTTCCTCATTATCTGATCCAATGGAAAATTGAGTTTGGTTAATACAGCCTTTTCTGGTGGGAGATACGGGGCATCCTTAGTTTCCTAGGCAGACAACATAGTACTCACTGGATGATTTATATTTTTATTTATTTATTTTTTTGTATAATCTTGCATGTCCTCACCAGAAATACTGAGACATATTGGATAAAATTCTTATCCTAAAGTAAATTTTATAATAT
>NW_024424008.1:707911-724681 GCF_017311325.1 Ursus maritimus
GAGCTATTCATCTATTTATCCACTTATTAATTCATTCATTTTCTTTTAACTAAGTATCTATATTGTGTGCATAACATGAAAGGCAGCCCCTGTCCTCAAAAAATTCTGTCAAGGAAAACAGTATAGTAAAACTATTAAAAATATGGATATTGTGATCAGCCAGATCTCAGCTTGACTTTTGATTCGACTATCTATTAGCTGTGTGTTATATATTAAAAAAAAAACTAAAGTATTTAAATTGTCTGAGCGTAGTTTTCCTCCTCTTTGTAATTGGGATAATAACAATTGCCTAAAAGGACTATTGTATGAACATAACAATTTAAAATGTGTTTTAAGCATAACACATAATAATAAGGTGCTTAAAAGATAGTTATGACCATTATTAAAATTGTTAACAATAATAATGAGGGCAGGCATTAAAAATCCAATATAAAATACAACAGTGTAATTGCTATGATAGCTACCTGAAGTAAGAAAAATTAGAGGGAGTAGGGAAACACTGGCTGTGTATTTTTTGTTGCTTCCATTGCAAAATTTTAATGTTTTAAAGAAAATATTGCTTTATTAAAATTTATATTCTCTAACTAGTCTTCTTGATATACAGCTTCTTGTTCTGAATTAAAGTAAGAATATCTATTTTTAAGAATACCTATTTTTAAAAGTAATACCAATTTATGTTTGTTTGTTTGTTTATTTATTTATTTTCTAAGGAAATAATAAACAAAAGTAAAAGGCAGCCCATGAAGTGGAAGATATTTGCAAACAACATGTCTGATATAGGGTTAGTATCCAAAATCTATAAAGAACTCACCAAACTCAACACCCAAAAAACAAATAACCCAGTTAAGAAATGGGCAGAAGACATGAATAGACACTTTTCCAAAGAAGACACCCAGATGGCCAACAGACACATGAAATGATGCTCAACATCACTCATCATCAGGGAAATACAAATAGAAACCACAATGAGATACCACCTCACACCGGTCAGATGGCTAAAATTAACAACACAAGAAACAGCAGATGTTGGCAAGGGTGCAGAGAAAGGGGCATCTTCTTGCACTGTTGGTAAGAATACAAACAGATTGGAAGGCCTGCAAAGAAGTTAAAAATGGAACTGCTCTATGATCCAGCAATTTTACTACTAGGTATTTACCCAAAGGATATAAAAAGACAGATTCAAAGGTGTACATGCACCCTGATGTTTATAGCAACATTATCTACAATAGCCAAACTATGGAGAGAGCCCAAATGTCTATCGACTGATGAATGGATAAAGAAAAGGTAGTGTATGCACACACACACACATACACACTGGGATATTATTCAGCCATCAAAAAGAATGAAATCTTGCCATTTCCAACAACATGGATGGAGCTAGACTGTATTATGCTAACTGAAATAAGTTAGTTAGAAAAAACAACATATGATCTCACTCATGTGAAATTTAAGAAAGAAAACAGATGAACATATGGGAAGGGGGAAAAGAAAAAAGGGAGAGAAACAAATGGTAAGTGACTCTTAATGATAGAGAAAAAAACTGAGGGTTGATGGAGGGAAGAGGGTGGGGGATGGGCTAATGGGTAATAGGTATTAAAGAGGGCACTTGTGATGAACAGCGGGTATTGTATAAAAATGATGAATTACTGAATTCTACCCCAGAAACCAATATTGCACTGTATGTTAACTAACAAAATTAAAATAAAATAAAATAAAAAAGAAATTAAACAATTATAAATAGAAAAAAAAAGAAAAAAGGTAACACAACTTAAAAAAATCGTAAAATATTTGATACATGGACAATTTATTACTTCTTTTTTTTAAAAAGATTTTATTCATTTATTTGAGAGAGAGAGAGGAGTGAGAGAGCACAAGTCAGTGGCAGAGGGAGAGGGAGAAGCAGAATCCTCACTCAGCAGGGAGCCCGATGCCAGGCTCAATCCCAGGATCCTGAGATCATGACCTGAGCTGAAGGCAGACAGTTAATTGACTGAGCCACCCAGGTGCCCCTACTTTATTACTTCTAATTGCAAGTAACTTTAGGGAAAACCTGAAGTTAAATTCCATAAAAATTCCAATCAATGTCCATGCCTTTACAATCATAGGGTACTATGTGTTAATAGATGTTCACACACCAATGCCCAAGTGAGATCAATTACAGAGAGAATTCCTATGTGTATTGTGACTCAAACATCTACTTCCGTTAGAAGTATAATTAATTTATTTCTACATTGCATTTATTTATTTATTTATTTAATTCTACATTATATTTATTTTTTTCCAGCTTTGTGGAGAAATAATTGACATATAACATTGTTTAAGTTTAAAATGTACAGTGTATTGATTCAACTCTTAAGAACTTTGAAGTGTGTAATATAGTATTGCTAACAATAATCACTATAATACACATTAGACCCCAGAACTTATTCATCTTATAACTAGAAGTTTATACTGTGTGAGCAACATCTCCCCCTTTTCTCTATCTTTCTCTGGCCTCTAGCCCCTGATAACCACCATTCTCCTCCTGTTTCTATGAGTTTGGCTTTTTTAGATTCCACATATAGGTGATATCACACGGTATTTGTTTTTGTGGGTTTTATATCACTTAACGTAATATCCCCAACATCTATCCATGTTGTAGCAAATAACAGGATGTCTTTCTTTCTCATAGGTGGATAATCTTCCATTGTATGTGCGTGTGAGTCCATTCATCAACTAACGGACACTTAGACTGTTTCCATGTCTCGGCTATTATGAATAATGCTGTAATAAACATGGGAGTAGAGAAATCTCTTTGATATTCTATTTTATTTTATTTTTTAATAATAATTTTTTATTATGCTATGTTAGTCACCATACAGTACATCCTAGTTTTTGATGTAAATTTCCATGATTCATTACTTGCGTATAACACCCAGTGCACCATGCAATACATGCCCTCCTTACTACCCATCACTGGCCTATCCCAACCCCCCACCTCCCTCACCTCCGAAGCCCTCAGGTTGTTTCCCAGAGTCCACAGTCTCTCATGGTTCATTCCCCCTTCTGTTTACCCCCCCTTCATTCTTCCCTTCCTTCTCCTACCGATCTTCCTATTTCTTATGTTCCATAAATGAGTGAAACCATACGATAATTGTGTTTCTCTGTTTGACTTATTTCACTTAGCATAATCTCCTCCAGTCCCATCCATGTTGCTGCAAATGTTGTGTAATCATTCTTTCTGATATTCTATTTTAATTTCCTTCGACTAGGTACCCTAAAGTATGATTACTTATTATATGGTAGTTCTATTTTTAATTTTTTGAGGAACCTCCATACTGTTTTCTATAGTGGCTATACCAATTTACATTTCCACCAACAGTCCATGAGTTCATTTTTTTAAAAATGTATTTATTTATATTAGAGAGAGAGAGAGAAAGAGAGAGAGAAAGAGTGGAGGGACTGGCACAGGAAGAGGGAGAGAGAGAATCTCAAGCAGACTCCCCGCTGAGTGTGGAGCCCAATACTGGGCTCAAACTCACAACCCTGAGATCATGACCTGAGTCAAAGTCAAGAGTCAGATGCTTAACTGACTGAGCTACCCAGGCGCCCCCCCATGTTTTCATTTTTAAAAATAACAAAAAAGGGCATCAAATCATACATATTTTTGGGAAAAGTGTTTTTTCTCTCTACCTGATTTCAAACTGTTTTAGAATGAAACTTTGTGTCCCAGATATTTGAAGATTAATGCAGTATTGTTCTCAGTTGATGACATTAGTCAGATCAAGGTACTTTACATGCTAGCTGTAGACGGTACAAGGGAAATCGCAGCTAAATGAGAATGCATATCGGAAGGTCAGCTGGTATAGCCCACAGATCAAAGGCTTTGAAGTATTGCATATCTGAGATGCATTCAGAACTTACTAGATGTGACCTTGAACATCTTGCTTTAAGCTTTATGCTTTAATTTCCTCATCTGATTAAAAAAATAATACAAATCTTGCAATCATGGTAGGACAGCTACATAGAATAACTTAGTTTTGTACCTAAATGGTACTAAAAAGTACAAATGTTCTTTCTTCCCTATAGGGTGGAAACTTTGGGTCATCTGCAAACTAAACAAACTCTACAAACCAGAATTGAAAGCAACTTATGTTATTAAACATCTTAGAATTCTTACCATTATGAACACAGAATTTCAAGGCTCTAGCAACTGTCCTTTCAATTATAAGAAGAATATGCTAGACACAATCTAGTTCTTTTGTGGCCACCAAAGTTTACATATTTCAGGAGTGGATGATAAAAAGAAGGTTAATTTTAGCTCACTATTGCTATGAACTCTATGGAAACACACTGCCGTAGTGCGAATTATGTAAATTATGCTACATAGTGCCATTGTGTGTGGGGGGGGAAGCTCTCTATCAATGAAGATTTTCAAATGGCAAGTGAATAATCCTCTAGAAGGATGGACATTCTTCATGTGGCAGATGGAATTAGAAGAAAATCACAGCATCTCTAAGTACCACTGGTTGGGTTGTGTCAGAGCTATGAGGAATGATAATTATTCTCACTCAGTATGAGTATGAACTGATGAATGAATGGTAGTTGGGGTTATATATCTTACTAATTCTTAACTACTAAGAATATCTGAGTACTTCTTTCTTCTACATGACTTTACATTCCACATCTGTACTCAATACAACTTTTTTTTTTTTTCCTGGAATAGAACCTAGAGTTGATTGAGAGCCTTTTCACAGTGGAGCAGGGACCAAAAGAGAAGTTAACCTCTTGAGTTATGGGAAGAAGACTGCTGTGGTGCAGAATAAGGCATGCTGTGTCAGCTAGGAAGGGATGTGTGCTGCTGTGTCCTGGCTTTCCTGAATCCCTTTAAATTTCTGTATAGACAAGCCAAGGCGTTTTGGCTACCTTGGGATCTCTAGATTCACAAAATTGAGAGTAGACTGATTAGATGTATGTGAGCTAATGTGGGAAGCTCTGGAAAATAATCATAGGTGAGCAATGATAGAACCGTTTGGGAACATAATATAGAACTTTTGAGAGGACGTAGAAACTGAAGAATCATTTATAATGAAAGTGAAAGAAAGTTGAGTGTAGCAAATTCTATTTTCCTCTAATTCCTAGTAACTGTGTCTTCTGTATCACACACTCTTCTGTTATATGATCTTGTCACTCTTCAGTTAAGAATGGGTTCTTCCCTATACCTTTGAATATGTTTAGGACCCTTCAACTGCCATGAATACAACAGAAGTCAATCTGTGCCAGGTCTTGGCAGAGTCCTTAACTGATATCACAGCTTTTCCTATTCCCTGGATTCTAATCTGATGGAACAGGAGTCAGTGTGGGGGTAGACTGAGGTGCCTAACATATGAGTGAAGAAGAAGGCTTGGGTATCTGGTCCTGGATTCCAATCTGTGACTGGTTGAGGGGCTCCAAGTGAGAACTACACAGGCAATCAACAGAACCTTGAGAAAAAAAAATCATAAAATATCATTTAAACCCAGTAAGTGTTGGGGTGTTATATTACACAACACTTGTTAAAATGCAAGAAAAAAAATGCTGTTAAGAGTTGGATTCTGCAGTAACAAAAACCTAAAACATGAAGCACTGGCTTTGAGTGCGTAAGAGAAGCTTGAAGAGTACTGGTAAGAGTGTTAATGAAGGCTTTAAATAGAACGACAAAATTGTTATCGTGTACCAGAGAAGAAAGCCATCTGTGCTTTGTGATGGTGGAACAACTAACAAAACTGTCACCTTTGTTAAGGTAAGAAAGAAAATATACCTAATGAACTGATGGGTTTGATGAAGGAAAGTTCTGGATAATGTTGAAAGTGCCACTTGTAATAAAATATGTATAGAGAAAAATGAGCTAAAGAAATAAGTGTTTAACATTCAAATAGTACTCATAAAAACCATAATCTTCACGAATTTCTGAGTTTGAAAATTGTTTCTCATTCACTTTTTCTCCAGACATAATATACTCTTAAAGTAAGAGCTACCTTCTTGATAAAAGTGTGCATTTTTAAAATCCTTGATTAGTCAGTAGAACTGCATGGTTAGACTGAAAAGGACAGAAACAGTTAAAAATGAAAAGCACCACTGGAGTCCCCAACCTGTAGGCTTGGAAAGATAGAGTGAAAATTCAGCTTACTTCTTTTAGAAAATGAATGAATATGCAAAGTACAGACCCTAGATCTCAGAAAGATCAAAGAAACAGAATTATTCTCACAGAGCAGGATAATGCCTTAAGAAGCTGGGAACACATGCTTAGATTTCAGTAGGCTATGGACCAGCAACTACCATGCTCCATCTTTCTCCCTCTTTTGGAATGGGCATGCTTTTGCCGTTATCCTATTGTTGTATTAACAATATATATTGGCAGTGTAGGAGGCAGAAGACATCTCTTCAGTTAGTAGATGTTCAGAGAAAGAGGGACCATACTCAAGGAACTATATCTAAGGAACCAAACCTATGAAACCTCACCTACATCTGCATATGATTTAGATGATAAAATTCTGGATATCAAAGTAGGATGAGACCTGGAAGTTTGGAGGAGGTATTAAGTATATGTTGCATATGGAAGGAGTGTGAGCTGTTGTAGCCAGAGAGGAATCCGTGCCAGATTGGATCTGTCAAAGATGGCTCTAACAGTATTTTCTGAACTCCCTGTTCTTCTGTGATTTAATCATCAGGAGTGAGTCTACTTTCCAACCCCCTGATTTGGTCAAATCCTTTGACTGCTTCGAGCAATAGAACACTACAAAAGTGATGCTGTGTAAGTCTTGGGTATAGACCATACCTGGCCTAGCAGCTTCACCTTTTTACCTCTTAAAGCCCTGAAACACCAGGTAAGAAACCCAGGCTAATTTTATGAGAGCCTAGGGGAGGAGCACTGAAGCACCAGGTTTGTTAGTGAAGCCATATTGGATGTTCATCCTCACTGAACCTTCAGAGGATGCCAGCCCCATGCAACCCTTTCTGTCATGCAACCCTGTGAGAAAACTGAAGTGAGAATATTGAGCCAAATCAACCCCAACTTCTTAATTTTTAGGTGTTCGTAATCAAGCAAAATATAATTATAAAAGTTGAGAAGGGGAATTATATTTGAGGGAACAGCACTGATCCACTGAAGGTGAAAGAACATCCCATATGTACAATGGAATATTACTCAGCCATCAAAAAGAATGATTTCTCAACATTTGCTGCAACATGGACGGGACTGGAGGAGATAATGCTAAGCGAAATAAGCCAAGCAGAGAAAGACAATTATCATATGGTTTCACTCATTTATGGAACATAAGAAATAGGAAGATCGGTAGGAGAAGGAAGGGAAGAAGAAAGGGGGGTAAACAGAAGCGGGAATGAACCATGAGAGTCTATGGACTCAGGGAAACAAACTGAGGGCTTCAGAGGGGAGGGACATGGGGGAATGGGATAGGCCGGTGATGGGTATTAGGGAGGGCACCTATTGCATGGTGTTATACACAAGTAATGAATCATGGAGCTTTATATAAAAAACTAGGGATGTACTGTATGGTGACTAACATAATAAAAAATTATTATTAAAAAAAGAAACAAGCAAAAATAATAATAATAAAAATAATTTCCAGAAAACAAAAAAAAAAAAAAAAAAAGGAATCAAAGAGAGATTTGACTGTAAAAGGAAATTCAATGTAGAATTCTGGCCAAATAAAATGCTTCTTTCCTCCCTCCCTCCTTCTCTCCATCCCTTCTTTCCTCCATCACTCCCCATCTCTGTCCCTTTTCTCTACCTCCGTCCTGTCCTTCCTTTTATCTTCCCTTCCTGTATTTATTTTCAGTGCGTGGGCTGAATGTGTAAGTCTGTGCATTCTTTTATGATCTTGTTGCTTCATTAAAGAAGGTATTTGAAATGATACTTAATTTATTCAATAGATATTTATTAAAATCATATATAACATGGACATTCTAGATACCATGAAAACAAGTATAGAGAAAACATTCATTTTAGTATAGAAAAAGATCATGTAAAGAGGCGATTATCATATGCAGTGATATGTGTTATGACTGAGAAAGGAGTAAGTAACACTGGCGACCACTGAAAACGAGCCCAATATACAGTGGAGAAAAAGAAGAGTGGGGAGCTCAGGGCAGGCTTACAGAGGAAGTATTGCATAAGGTGAGTCCCAACAGTTGATAAAGAGCATGTGGTAGTGGTATTCTGCGAGGAGTCATTCCTTTACTTGAGCAACTTAGGGCTTTGAAAACTGGTGCAGGCAAAGTGTGAGGAGATTAATGGTGGTTTTACATAGTTACTGATGTAATTGATATGGACATCAGGTATACATGCACATACGTGTCCTTGTGAATGCTTGGGTGTCTCAGGTGCAGTGTCTGAATATGTATAAATATGAATATGATAGCATGTTACAGAGAGAGACTTGAGAGAGAGACGTTTATAGAAAAATAAGAGGATTGGAAGCATGTATATGAAAGAAAAAGCGTGTATATTTGTATATGTTTGTGCGAGACAGATGTCATCCATATGATGTTTGTTCCGGGCAGGCCTAGGGATAGCTAAATGATGAACATTAGCGATGAGAAGTTGGGTATGATTCACATGTATAGTCATCCATCGGTTTATGAGTTGATGGGTTTTTCTCTTTTTTAAGATTTTATTTATTTATTTGACAGAGAGACAGCCAGCGAGAGAGGGGACACAAGCAGGGAGAGTGGGAGAGGAAAAAGCAGGCTCCCAGTGGAGCAGGGAGCCCAATGCGGGGCTCAATTCCCGGACCCTGGGATCGGGCCCTGAGCCGAAGGCAGACACTGAACGACTGCGCTACCCAGGCAGCCCTATGAGTTGATGTTTAATACCATTTTTGAAAAACTAAGATGAGAAGGATTACAACCCACTTATGTGCAGTGCAAAATTCAGTTTCTGGGCATGGCCCTTGTCCTTAAAGAAATGTCGGTGTGAGTAATGGCGAGGCATGCAGACTGGCATCTCAAGTACAGGACAGATCACAGACAAATGAGTGTCAAAGAAACCTAGGGTGTCTGGCTATACAGAAAATGACTGGTTGATATCGTTTGAAGACAGGCATTAAGCAAAACAAATTGAAGAAAGTGTCTCTTGACGTGGGAAGAATTTTGAGTAAGAAAGATCAAAGGAAAATGCCTCCCAAAGAGCATGAAGAATGAGCTAAAGTAGCAAGGAATGTGTAGTTTCTTTGCAAATAAAGCAGCCAGGGATAGCTGGATTGAGGCCCTTTCCATGATTCAGTGAAAATAAAGCACCTGGCCAGACAGACTGGAGTCAAGTCTTGCAGTAATGAGGGCCATGCCGTGGAGTGAAGACTTTATCTTGAAGAATAGGCTGTGAAGATTTCAGTGGACGAAATGAGATACTTGCTTGGGAAAGACAACAGTGTTGTAGTGTGAATAGCAACTTTGAATATGAGAGATATTGGGTATCGGCAGTACAGAGACGGACAGTGATGAAAGTCTGAGGTAGAACAGAAGAGAGTGGGAATGTGCAGGGAGGACTGGGTCAGAGGCTGGATGAAAGAAAAGAAATAAAAATAATTAAGTAACTTCAAGGTTTCTAACTTAATTTAACTCAAGTCAAAAGAACAAAAATGGGGGATGTAGAGGGACAATCAAGCTGGCAAGGAGACTAAGAGTTTAGTTTGGGAAGATTTAAGTTTAAGGGGTGTATGAAGAGTGGTTCACAAAGCTATTGTAATGTGTTTTCTGGAACACAGACATAATTCATGGTTTAAGATACACATTTGGGTGTTTTCAATTTGTGAAAGCATATGAGGTCAGGTAGGTGGAAGGGAGAAAACAAAGCTAGTGAAGAAAATAACTTTGTTAGGTCTTTTTTTTATCCCTTGTGAAATGCTTACCTATCAAGCCCAATCCACTGTGTATTGGTTCCATATTCTAACACTAACAGTAACTCTCTAAAGATGACTCTTCTCTATTAAAACTCTTCAGACCAAAAAGGAGCTCATTACTCATAGACATGATCATAGATATTTACACATGTTTATTTCCATTAAGATTATTTTCCATGCTATATGATTCCATGTTGGTGAAATATCTGAAACATAACTGTGGAAGGAAAGTCATGAAATCAACAACAACAACAAAAAGTGGATAAATATTTTTGCCCCTAGGTCTTAAGAATATATTTAAATTCATTTTCTATCATTTGAAAAAATGTGCTTACAATTTATGTTACTTGATGGGATTAAATAATACAATTGATAACAAAATATTCTCCTATTTTATCACTTGCATAATAAACATTTGGAGAAGGCTCTGGACATGAGGGTTTCACAATAACAACTACATTCTGATGGAGAGGACATGCCCCAGTTCCATCCCCACACCGAGTCCTTCTCTTGCCTTGGCTATTCCTATTCCCATGAAGCCTCAAATCTGACAGACATTATCTCCGCCTCCAATGTAACAAGATTTCCAGCTCCGTATCACAGGTGTCCTGTCCACCTCAGATATCACCCTCAGTTTCTACGACAGTGGAAGATCCGTAGCACCCGCTCCCGCATTTGCTTAGTCCGGGCCCCATAAATCAAGGGGTTGACCATGGGAGGCACTAGGAAGTAAAGATTGTCAATGATAATCTGTAGATGGGGAGCCATATGGTAGCCTAAAATCTGGGCCAGGACAGAGAAGACAACAGGAGAATAAAAGAGAGCTATAACACAAAGATGGGAGCCGCATGTACTGAGAGCTTTGCCGCGTGCCTCCCAAGAAGGAATCTGAAAGACAGCACGAAGGATCAGCCCATATGACAGAATGATAAAAAACAGATCAAATCCCACAGATGCTACAATAACCATGAGGCCATAGACAATGTGGTTGGAGACGTCTCCACAGGCTATCTGCACCACAGCCATGTAGGCGCAGTAGGAGTAAGCGATGATGTGCGTTTGGAAGCTTTCCAGTCTTTTTGCCAGGATGGGTGCTGGAGTCAGCACTGCCACTGCCCTTGCCAGGACGGCCAGTGCCATCTTCACAAGTATGTTGTTAGCAAGGATGGTTGTATATCTCAGAGGGAACCAGATAGCCACAAATCTGTCAAAAGCCATGGCTAGGAGGATCCCAGACTCCATGACGTAAAAGAAAGGAATGAAAAACATCTGTGTGAGGCAGGCATTGAAGCTTATTTCTTTGACATTCATCCAGAAGATACCCAGCATGCGGGGCACAGTGACACTGACCAGAGACAGGTCAACAACAGATAGCATGGCCAGGAGGAGAAACATGGGCTCGTGAAGACTCTTCTCCACTCGGATGATACATAAGATAGTGGCATTCCCAATAATCGTAATGACAAATACCAAGAAGAAAGGCACAGAGAACCAGCCATGGGAAGATTCCAGGCCAGGAATTCCAGCCAGGACAAATATCAAGGGTTGAGGAATAGAGTTGTTGCAAGAGGTCATCCCTAACCTGAGCTCCTCAAAGTCTGATTCCTAGGGAGAAAGAAACAGGGGACACTTTAAAATCACTGCGTCATTTGCGCCTAAAATGCTGGGTACTCTAATAGTTTACGGTGATGATCATAATTATATTATATAAACCAATGATCAAATGAATGCTTCAGCTACTGAGGGTGTGGAGGGAGATGATCCTAGGCTACTCTCTCTGCAGAAGCAGTCCTAGGGATAAATGCTCAATAAAGACATATCAACTCCATACTTAAGATTCTTCTGTGGCTCTGATCCTACTTAATAGCCAATGTGTGCAACTCTGTAGGATTTTTTCCCAGATACAGGATCTGATGGGAGACCCAACATTTCCAACATTATAGGCGGGAGGTGGGGGTAACAACAAGCTGCAAAGCATGGTTTTCACTCAAAATTGAGGAATTTGAATTTCATCATCCTAGAGTCTTCAGTTCTTGAGACTGGCCTTGGTGCTTTGGGATTCTTCTCTGGACTGTTGATTTTGACAGAGAACCTAGGAATTCGGCTGATTTTATACCTGAAAAGCATGATGTAATTTTGGAGCAATAACTGATATTTTGGTTGACAAATGTGGAGTCCCAAATGCCTCAATCAATAATAATTTAGTATTAAAGTTCCAGATTGTTCAATAGAGCGTGATTAGGGAGTGGGCAAAAGTAAAGGCGAATTAAGAATCTTCTGTGTATATGTGTATTTATGTGGGGAATATAGTTAAGATTAATGGTAATACATATTTCTATAGAAATTATGACTATTGCATTTGCTAGATATTTTAACCTCTACTATTTTGAATCAAAATACATATTTACAGATTTATAAATTATTTGATCAAAGTTATATAGTATACTTAATGAATACATTAGATGTAAAAACTTAACAAGGGTATAATAAATACAAAAAAAACAAAGGAATAAGACTTTTTTCCTATTACTATGATTGAAATAAATTCCACTCTTAAGGTTTAGACTCCATGTTTTGTTAGAAACATTCCAACTATATATTTATAAAAGATAATCACGAAGAATACTTTCTATAAAAGCTTAAAATAAAGAGATTAAAAAATATAACACAAAGTTGCTCTAAAAATAAAATTATAGCTATATTAATACTGTGTCCTTTTTGGTTTTATTTGTCAATGAACTTGAATTATTTGTATTTTTTTTGCTAATTAATTAATTCCAAATATTTAAGAGCCCAAAACAGAGTGGCATATCTGACAAAATACTACTGTAACATTTATACATCATAAAATGAGTTGTTCAGATCTAAGTATTTCATATAGGAACTGCATTTGTCAAAAAAGCATACCATAGACAAACGATAGTCAGACCTCCTGGAACGTAACTTGGTACAGTGAAAATAGCCAAGTCTTTAAGATAATGCGTGTCTGGGATACGATCTCAGTCCTGCCACTTAAATGATTTGACCAAGCTGTTTAAGACTGTAAGCCTCATTTCCTCATCTCAAGAGCGGGATGAGGTTTACCTTTCAAATCTTGCAGTGAGGATGAAATCCAACATTAAATTCCAACATTGTATAAAATATACAACATGCTTTGGTGTCTTATAACTGCAAATTTTCTTCTTTTTCTATGAAGTATAAATTTTGAGGTATTCAAAAAGTAATGTTCTTTTTGGTTGTTTCTTGGAAAGAACTCTAACTAGGATAATGCATAGTCTTGAATTGACATCACAAAAAGGAATTTTTGATGGCCCTAGTAAGTTTATTCTCAAATATTTTTAGATTCATTATTTATTAGAGAGCGAGCAAAAAAAAAAAAAATAGTGTCACCAGAAATAGATACCTGGCCAAGTAAGGATGCTAAAAAAATTTTAAAAGGTACATTTTAGTTCAAGAGGGGAAATGATCCTATCACAAATTCAAGCAGAAAAGACAGTCCTGTGAAACCAGAAGCTCACTAGCAGTGGGAGTTTCCAGGTAGAAACTGAATGACGATCTATGAGGAATAATGTAGATGAAAATTCTCCGTCTGATGGGGACATCGGGACGTTGGAGTTTTAAGCAACATGGTAAAGTTTTGTCTGAGTGATTAGGAATAGTTGCCAGGAATAACCGTATCAGCATTAATTATAAGACACAATCAAGTTAGACATAACATTTAGAAATGTACTTATTATTTTCTAGAGAATGTTAACTGGGACCCCAACCATGGCCTTACAAGGGTTGATGATAGTAGTATGCGGGTTAAAAGATTTGAGAATCTTTTTCCTTACATGACTTTGCATCCCAGGATTTTCTACACTTCCCCCACCTCCTTCTCCTTTTTCCTAGAGTAATACCTGTAATAGTTGTGAGTCTGGTCACAGTGGAACTGGAAGCAGCAAAGCTTCCATCTGCTTGAGGTATGAGGAAGATCTGTTGATGACCAGAATACGATGGAGTGTCTAAGCTGGAGGCAGATTTATGCTGGTTTGTTCTGGTTCTTCTGGGTCCCTAGTGGCCTCTCTGTTGGGCAAAGTCCCTTACCTAGCCTGGATATTCTGGGAAACAAATCCTAGACCCAATCACTGAGGACACCACAGGAGAATAAGAGCAGATATCAAGGAGCACTGTAAATATAACTGTTGGTATGGTTTAGGAACTCTAGGGAGAGAGATTAAGGATGATGGGAGGATCATTTAGGATGGAAATTAAAGAACACCTGCAGTCACAGAGGGCAGAGCTGCTTGCAACTATAATTATACAAAAATTGCTTTAGCTTGCTTCAAAACCAGTAGTTTAAACCATTTTCATTTCCAGTGGCTTGGGGCCCCCCTAAGCAAAACTTAAACTAAAATTAAGAATCTCGATTTCCTGGAAGCAATTAAAATCCACAAGAAGCTGAAAAAAAGGGGGGATTAAGAGCATACTTATCTTGATGAGCACTGAGAAATGTATAATTACTGAGTCACTATATTGTACACCTGAAACTAATATAACACTGTACATTACACTTCAAAAAATGTCTGCACCGAGAAAAATCTTAATTGACTAAATTAAGACCATAGTTTGGGAAGGAAGACATATTAAAAGAAACATAAAGATTCAAGTAGGGAGAGAGAGGAGCTCTAGAAAAAAAATATTGCAAAATACTAAGTTTAGGAGAGACTGAGTTTCAGAAAGACTCTTGGGAGAATCACAAGCTCAATTTGAGAGTAAATAGTAAAGAAGGGGAGAAACTGTTAACTTTTTGCAGGTGGTCAAATGTAAACATCCCAATGACACTGACTGGGCCTTGTTTGTTCACCAGTATTTCCCCAGTGCCTGGCAAGTTATAGGCCTTCAAATATTTTCATATGAATAAATGCACACACTCTGCCCCTACCCCCACATCCACTCTAGACTCTAGGCCAATAATAATACTGCAAGTGTAAGAAACGGTCATACAACCTGTGAGCTTGTCCCAGTCTTCATTAAGCCATGTTCCCCCAGCCTTAAGTATATTCAGGGTACTCAAATCAATTTAATTCTTTCTATCATGATTGCTACCAACTTGGATCAAATTATTATCATATTGATCTAGAAAACTTTTATAACGTCCCAAAAGGTCTTTTGCATTCATTTCTTCCATTCTTTGTCTCAGCCCACTTTCCTCACTGCAGCCACAACTCTTTCTTTACTTTACTTTTTTTTTTTTAAGATTTTATTTATTTGAGAGAAAGAGCGAGCATAAGGGGTGAGGCAGAGGGAGACGGAGAAGCAGACTCCCCACTGAGCAGGGAGCCCGATGCGGGGCTTGATCCCAGGACCCTGAGATCATGACCTGAGCTGAAGGTAGACACTTAACTGGCTGAGCCACCCAGGCGCCCCCACAATGACCTTTTTAAAACACAAACCTGGTATGTCACTCCTGTGTATAAAACATTTACAGTCTTATTCTCGTTTTTAGGGTAAAGTTGAGAATCCTCAGTATGGCCTACGCACCCCTGTGTGCTATCATCCCAGCTTCACACATCTGCTCTTCACCTCATTCTCTCTCTTCCAACTCACAAAATGGACTCTCTTCTGTTCTTCAAATGTATGACACTGTTTTCAATCTTAAGATCCACACACGTTCATGCATCCTGTTCTCTCTCTCTCTCTGTAACATCACCAGTCCCATTTCATGACCTCTTTTTCGTTTCTCAGCTGCTTGACTCCCATTTGGCACTCAAGTAAATGTCATTTTTAAGGACGCTTCCCTTGATTGCTCTAGACTAAATCAACACTCCATGTTACGTGCACTTATAGAAATCTTTGTTTCTACTTGACAACACTTAATATCCAGGGTAGTCACGCATTTGACACTAGAATGTAAAATCCCTGAGACACGGACTTCGTTTTGCTCACTTCTCCTCAGAATCTAGCATAATCTGGCCCATTTTAGCCACTCCATAAATAAATTTTTGCTGCATGAATACATGAATAAGCTGCATATCTTCTTTCTCTTGACTAGAATTTTATGCAGAATCTTTGAAGATTTAGTTTTGTGTTTGTTATTGTTGGACATTTCCTATTTGCCATCCTTTGATACATAACCTGTAAGTGTTAACTCCTTAGTTCTTATTTGCAAACCTAACGTGTAAACAACAGTGGTGCTTGTCAGGGAGTATATCATAGCTAAATTCCATGATTTATGGTGCAACAAACAAACAAACAAACAAACAAAATACAGCAAGAAGGTCCAGACTTATCAATTTGTCTTCAGGAAACATCCATCATAATGGCAATAGTCTCAAAGTTTACATTTCCCTAGTCGTTCTCTCCTCTTTAGATCTCTCCTAGAGAGAGAAAGAGAGAGAGAGGGGGGTGGGAGGAGCAAAGGGAGAGGGAGGGAGAGAGAGAAGCAGAATCCCTGCTGAATGCAGAGCCCAACACAGGGCTTGAACTCACATCCGGAGACCATGACCTGAGCTGAAATCAAGAGCCAGATGCTTAACTGACTGAGCCACCCAAGTGCCCCAGAGACCTATTATTTGAATGAAGGTGGGGCCTTCATGAACAGGACAATGAGTTCAAGGCTATATAAGAGTGAGAAGAGAAACAGCAGAAAAGAATTTCATTAAGCTTCGCTTTGTTATTCTGGTGCTTATATGGGTCTGACATATCAATTCTGTGTGTTTTTAACTTTTAGGAGGGTAACGACGATCTCAATGTAGAGGATGTACTGGGCATAGTAATTAAAAGCTAATGCCTTGAAAACATCAGGGGCAACTGTTGAAAGAGCCCATTGGGAAATGATAAAACCTTGAACAATGATATATAGAGTCTAAGGAAGAGACATGGAGAGAAGAGACCCTGATATTTACCTCTG
>NW_024424008.1:724812-725454 GCF_017311325.1 Ursus maritimus
CTCCAGGGTAATTTCCCTTTTGTACAAGCCAAGAAGTGAAGTCGTATTTTTTTAAGAGAAAATACTCAGATTTTTTTCCAGTAAAATATTTATATCCTTTTTAATAATTTTATTTTTAATTATCACCAGAAGCATAATCACTAAAAATTTCTTAAATTGGGTTATTTTAGTAATAGACTTCCTCCTTTAGCAAGGACATATAATATCTGAAGCTCAGCATTGCTGAATCTAGCTCAGCGGGCTTGCGCCTAATCTCTGGGCAAATTCCCAAGTACGTAACATCACGCATGAAGTTGTTTCTGTTTTCAGGACACTCCAAGATGAAGGCGAAGAGAATATTTTTAAAGAGACCCAGTGTTAGTTCAGGTAACAAAACAATAGCAGGCACAAGTCATTCTTTGTGGAGACACAATATTTTATCAGTGATACAATGTTTAAACTTCTGTGGGCTCCATTATTACAATATTGAACTTTTCCACATTTCTGTTTGACAGCTTGTCCTGTGTGTCCGTTCTTGTGAATAAAACACACAATTATTTGTTGTATTAAAAGGACATTCATCTGGGAAACAAACTGAGGGCTTCAGAGGGGAGGAGGGTGGGGGATTGGGATAGGCCCGTGATGGGTAGTAAGGAGGGCACG
>NW_024424008.1:725736-849410 GCF_017311325.1 Ursus maritimus
ATAGTATATTATTATATTGTCTCTTCTCTGTATTGACAGTGTTCATTAAATTTTCAATTGCGGATACTTTGTATGGAATTTTCTGAGGTTTCCATGGGTTTCTTCATGTTTTTAATCATTCCCTGTTTTAAAATAAACTACCAGCCTCAGTTATAACACAGAAGCTCAGTAGCAGCAAGAAGCAGAAGGGGATTTCTTTCCAAATCAACGAGTTTTGAGTAAGCTCCCTTAAATCCAGGTGTGCACAAAATATCTCATGGCCTCTAGTTTCATTACATTTTGGGAAATTCTTTAATGTGTGGCGATTCTTTCCCACTAACATGTCTGATTTCAGGGGGCTAAATTTTCATGTTAGTTACAAAAATGGGATCGATTAATTCCATACTTCCCTTCCTATCATGATAGCATTTTTGCAAACAAGTTCAGGATAATCAAGTAACTTTTACCTTTAGAGAACTAAGGACATGGTCTCGAATTTTTTTGGTCCTAATACCATAAACAATGGGGTTAAGGAAAGGTGGTACCAGAAGGTACATATTGGCAATAAAGATATGAATTGGGGGGGCCACATTGTGGCCAAAGCGGTGAGTGAGGAAGGTAAATACAGCTGTGGAGTAAAAAACAAGGATGACACAGACATGGGAGCCACAGGTGCCTAGAGCTTTAAAACTTGCTTCCCGTGATGGAAGGTGAAAGACGGCACGGAGGATTAGGACATAAGAGATGGCAATGAAAAAACCATCACAGGAACCAATGACAGAGGCCACACTGAGGCTGTAACGTTTGGTGGCTCCTGTGTCCACACACGCCAGCTTCACCACGGCCATGAACTCACAGTAGGTGTGGGCGATGATTCGAGTCTTGCAGTAGGGCAGCTGTCTGAGCAGGATGGGATGTGGGGAAAAGAAGACCACTCCCCGGAGTACCACAGAAGCTCCCATTTTGGCAATGCGAGTGTGGGTGAGAATGGTGGTATGGCGCAGTGGGTCACAAATGGCCACGTAACGGTCAATGGCCATGGCTAGGAAAAAGATTGTGGGCTCCGAGCCAGAAGAGACAGAGCATGCGGGGCAGCGTGGACGTGGAGAGGACCAGGTCGGTGATGGAGAGCATGCAGAGAAAGAGGAACATAGGCTCATGGAGACTTCGCTCTGCCCTCACCACCGCCAGGATGGTCACATTCCCCACCACGGCCACCACATACATGGAGCAGAAGGGAATCCCAATCCAGACATGCAGGTGCTCTAGTCCTGGGATGCCCATCAGCAAGAAGGTGTCTGGAAATGTTTGAGATTTATTGGCTGGTCCCATTGTGCTACTGCTCTCGGTCTTTTATGGAAGGGATCCTCCTTTTTAGGACAAAAGTTTTCTGGCAAGATCATCACAAGCAAATCTGGCAACAAATGAAAAACAAATCTAAAAGACCCTGAAACATCACATTAGAAAACCTCAAGGTTGTAATTTAGAGTGAAAAAAAACTTAGTGACCCTAGGCAAAGCTATGCAACCCAACACAAAACATTTATTCTCAATCAAGTCATGAATTTCATGAATTTGTTCCAAACAAAACAGAAAAAAACCCAACTTTGTAACATCCATGTATAAGAAAATTCAATACCACTTTCTGAATTCACCGTCTGACCCACTCATAAGGCTGGATTGACTTTTGCTAGAAATATCAGGTACTATAAGTAAAATGGATCTTAGAATTCATCTACGCCAACTTCCTTCTTAATGTCATCCTGAAATAGGATTTTCTAGCTGAAGTGTGAGTTTCTCAAGTATACTTACTCATTTCTCAGATAGTCCATTCCTTTTTTTTTTGTTTTTCTAGTCCTGTCACAGAGCAAGCCCCAGAAACTTCAGAACAGTGCCAGTCTTTCCAATGGAGCGCACAGACTCACCTGTCTTCTGCATGGTTTCAGGAAGTTTGAGGTTTAACTTTCATGCCTCCACTAGGTTCTCTCTGTTCTGCACATTCTGTGTCCTGTTCTGACCTTCTATCACTTGTATTTGAACATACGAGTCACTACAGAGATCCATGAACTTGGTATCGCTTTTGATTTATACACTATTAGTGTGATTTTGGTTCATATCATTTTTTATATGAAGTAAGGAAGAAAGGTAATACTTAGTTGATCCTAGCATGAAAAAGACATTGTCCTGGAATCCTTAAATAGGTTCATTTTAGCTGGAAGAGCAATACAAACGAAATACTGTTTCGCCAATTTTACAAATTAGGAAATAGAAGCCCAGAGTGTTACAGATTATGCCATGGCATCGCGGAATGAGTGGCAAGACACCAGAGGTCTAACACAACTCTGCATGACTGCCAAGTTCACGCTATTTTCGTTATGTTACACTCAGTATCTCTTGTCATGGATGTTAGTTATCATCAACTATAACCTGCTAATATTTTCATCATTTTTAACTCAGATTTCTCAAGATGGTTTTAAACAAATGATTAAAAAATTAACCTTTTCATTTAAACCTGATAATCTGTATTATTACAGATAACACTTTATAAGATAATCATTATCCTGTGTTTCTTTTATTATTATTAAGCATTTGTCTACATACACACATCTACATAGAAACAACTGAAATATAATTTTGATGTAAGTGGAGTCCAATAATAGGATTCTTTTTATCATCCTAGAAAATTGTGTTTATCTCTCTAACATGGTGTGTATACTGTTTATTAATCAGAAAGGGGTCTGTTAAACATAATAATAATGAGATTACAAATACGGAACCCTATTTACTGCATAATTTATGAAGACTGGTCAAATGTCTTACTAAATTGGAATAGGACTTACGTTATCCGATACTTGGGGAAGAATGTAAACACATCAAACTGATAATACATTTGATTATAAATATTTTCAGTGTTATTTCGAATTTTTCTCAGTTTGGTCTGGGTCTTATAAAATGATAATTTACATAATACCTTCAATTATGACAATGTTTAGCTCAGAAGAATAAAGTTCAATAAACCTTGAAATTTATCAGTTATCCTCTGTGATGCTGTCTTCTTTCCCCTGCCATTGGATTCTTTTTCTTTTTTTAAGATTTTATTTACTTACTTGGCAGAGAGAGAGAGCACAAGCAGGGGAGTGGTGGGTAAAAGAAGAGGAAGAAGCAGACTCCCCACTAAGCAGAGAAGCTGGATATGGGGCTCGATCCCAGGACCCCGAGATCATGACATGAGCAGAAGGCAGACGCTTAACAGATCGAGCCACCCAGGCGCCCTCCCCCCTTTGGATTATTTTCATTCCCGTCATAGACTCTTTTTATGTTCTTTTATTAAATGCATTTATCTCCATAATAAGATTTAAGTTATCTTATACATACTGATTATGTCTTTTCCCCCAGTATTCTCTTCTGTAAAGTGGGTTGAACAAAAGGTTGTTGGGAGGATTAAGTTAATGCATCAACAACTTAGAACAATATTTTACACAGAGCAAGAATTTAAGAAATTAATCATTCAAGGAGAATTTGGTAATCATTCCATAGGTAACGTAGCTCCAGTAAAGTTTCTAAGCACACATAATCAGGTTTGCATTTTAGATAACAAAATAAACCATTCTTTTCAACCTTTTCACCAGGTACTCTTTCTACACCCTCCGTGGGATAACCCCAAACTTTTAAGTATTTCCAAATATGCAGGCTTCTTTGTAACAATGTGACTTTTTTCACATACTTTTCTAATTGCGTTTTTCCTCTCCCTCCCTCTTATTCATTTCCTTTTGCAAACCACTGCTCTTCTTATAGTGTCTAGGTCAGAAGTCTTCTCTATGACTTTTTGCTGAATTACCTTGGACAGAAATTTGCAGATTATTTTTCTCTGCTCTCATTGCCTCTCTACATGTTTTTTAAATTTATTTTTGGTAGACCTTATTAAATTGTGGAATATCAGATTCACAAATATATTATTATTATGACCTTCGTAAAATTAAATTCTCTTCAGTATAGAAATTATAGCATATCTAGGCATTTCCATGACTCGGCCCAAAGGCTGACATTGAATGATGCCTTTTAATACAATAATACAAGTAGCTTCAGGTCTGTGTGACCCCGCACCCCTATTCTCAACAACAGAGCTATGCTGCTTCCCAACACTTTCTTAAATGCAACATTATCGTCCGATATTTATGGAGATTTCCACAAGATACCCAGATATTACAGTTCAGACAAGAGAACTGTCCCTTCCACCTCTGCCCATAGTGAAATAAAAGTGTTTCTGTTCTTTGTTAGATCTTTTTACTGCTTTGCTCTTCCCTGATTCTGAGATAGGACTCCAGGCATAGACAGAGCAACGAATAAAAAATGGGTTTCAGTTCAGTTACTGCTTTATCTGAGGTCTTGAAGATCTTGATTCCCTACCTCTCCACTTTCAGAGAAATATAAAGCTATGCACATTTCTCTGTTGGCCCCCAACACTTTTTAAACTAGCAAATTCACTGAGAGAAGATCTAGATACCAGTACTCACATAAGCCCAAAGAGGCAAACAAGCAGATTTTTTTACATCTGAAGTTTTCTCTTGTGTTGTCATAAATTATGGTGTACTACGTCCAGAGATCCAAGTACAAAGGGACTCTTTAATTTTCTGAATACAACATAAAACCTCCTTCAAGCACACCACATTAATGCTCAAAGAAGTGCATTTGAATACGCACGGATATATTTAAGTAAGCTTATATTTTAAAGCACAAACAAAATACTCTGATATACCTACTAACACACGCTGCATTTTTTTCTTAGAATCGTTACGCTGGAAATCAAAATCTGAGTGTGGAGGTGGTACAGTGGTACACAGAGATGGCAACTGTTTTTTTTTATTTTTTAAAATATTTTATTTATTTATTCGAGAGACAGAGAGAGAGCACAAGCAGGGGGAGCAGCAGAGGGAGAGGGAGAGGGAGAGGGAGGGGGAGAGGGGGGAGCCGACTCCCCGAGAGGGAGAAGCCGATTCCCCACTGAGCAGGGAGCCCAACATGGGGCTCGACCCCTGGACTCTGGTATCACGACATGAGCTGAAGGCAGCTGCTTAACTGACTGAGCCACCCAGGTGCCCCTCAACTCTCTTTTAGAAAATCCATTAGGAGGAATTTTTATGTCCCACGAAGTTTTACTATGGAAGTCTTTCTATACTTTATACTCTCTTATCTGTGCAGAGTAATTAGTGTGAAGATTACATCAAATATTACAATAGTTAATGTGACTAAGAGGATGTAGAGGTCTGGAGTGTTTTGAAAATAAAGGATGTAGGGGCGCCTGGGTGGTACAGTGGTTAAGCGTCTGCCTTTGGCTCAGGGCGTGATCCTGGCATTACAGGATCAAGCCCCACATCAGGCTCCTCCACTATGAGCCTGCTTCTCCCCCTCCCCCCCCCCCTGCTTGTGTTCCCTCTCTCGCTGGCTGTCTATCTCTGTCAAATAAATAAATAAAATCTTAAAAAAAAAAAAGAAAAGAAAGGATGTAGAGAGAAAAGGTTCACTATAGCTTGTTTTTGCCCAATTGATCCCCTCAATAAACAGACACTTTTTTTTAACCTTACTCCAAAATATTCTTGCTCCCACAAGAATTGCCATGACTGATCAATGTCTAATGTTGAGTAGGAGGAAACTGGCTATTCTTTGTTCAGAATTGCCACTGACCTCAAAGCCTGTCCTGGTGAAGCCGCCTTAATGCTACTTTAATTCTAATTTGGAGTATCTATGACCTTATGCTCCCTGTACTTCAGAGCTAATCAACAGTAACTGTATTTATATCGGTTGTGGAAAAAAAAGTTCATTCCTCCTTCTAAGTATATTACATGTCTGTGTTCTTTATTCTTAACTTTATTAAATGTATTCGAAGAGGTCAACATTACTCTTTTGAGGATCTCATATTTCTATAAACGCAAATGTTTGAATGTAGCCCTCTCCTCTCTTTCTCTGTCCTCTATCTCGATCTTAACTCACCCAAATTAAAAGCCGAGAGTCGTCCAGAGTCAGCTTCTATAGGGAGGAGATGCTAAGCCGTGTGCTCAGTGCACATGAGCTGGAATTACATCCAACTCTAAATCTCACTGGATTAAAGCGTGTAGATTGCAGGAAAGTCAGTGGTCCTCTGGGATACAAGGCATCTTCCCAAACTACAAGGCTGAAATTACTTTTAGGTATAGCAATTATTATTTACTATCCTTTAAGATAATAATTATTTATTATTTCCCAAAGGTCTCCTGAGTGCTTTGACATGGAATATATTTGCAGAATTTAGCAGGAAAAATATTATAAAACCACAGAACTAAGGGAAAGGATTATTTATGCACTGAGAGATCATTATTTTCTAGACCCTAGGCTTAGTGCTTAAAAATCCCTTCTCCCACTGATCTTCAAAACAGCTTCTGCAAACAGAAAATAATCACTAAAGAGATGAGGAAACAGAGACTGACAGACTAAATCCATCATGTGAAATTTACAGCTCATTATATAGAGTAACATCAGGATCTGAATCCAGATAACTCTGGCTGCATGTTTCATTTACTTAGCTACTACACCACCAAGATTTGAAAATGAAGTATGCCTGGATTAAGTGCATGCTCTTTCTAATGGGAAGTAGTAAATGCTACAGATTGTAACTGACAATGTCTGAAATCACCGCCCAATGCCTTTCTAGTCTGCTCCCTGCTAGCCCTTTGGCATTACCTTCTGCTAAAGAGCTTACCTTTGAGTTCCCTTGAGTCCCAGCCAACCTAGAATTTTTTTTTTTAATCTGTTTCATGTTTTTGCTTCTGCCTCTAAGGTTTTCTCCATCTCTCTCCCTATGCCTTCTCATTTCCTACTCATTTTAAAATTACAGATGGAGGGCTTCAGAGGGGAGGGGAGTGGGCGAAGGGGATAGACTGGTGATGGGTAGTAAGGAGGGCACGTATTGCATGGTGCACTGGGTGTTATACGCAACTAATGAATCATCGAACTTTACATCAGAAACCAGGGATGTACTGTATGGTGACTAACATAATATAATTTAAAAAATTAAAAAAAAAGCAAATAAAAATAAAATTAGAGATGGAGTATCACTAGGCTTATTTTTTAAATCAAGTTATGTTTAAGTGTTACATTTCTATTGAACCTTGTATTCTTCCACTCTCTCATTTATCACATTAGTAAATATTTATTACATGACTGAATTACCACTACACCCAAGTAAAACAGAAGTGTCTGGGACTTGTACTCCTGCCCATGCACCTGGTTGTTTCCTCTTCCTGGAATACATTCAGGTCTCAGAGAGCTAGAAGAATAGCTAGCTGCCTGCCCTCTTGTTTTCCTGTGGGCAAAAGGGCTATAAGTGGCAGCAAAATAGATAATATCTCATGGAAATATAGGGTGACTGACACAGGACTTCTGATGGCAGGTCCCGTCCAGGGGTTTCTGATCCTCTTAGTGTGGTGTCCTGGCTATTGAAAATTTCTGATACAACAAAGATCTAGGCTTTGGAATCACGTGGAAAGAATTTCTGAATATCAGATTCATGAAAATAATAACATGCATAAACAAGCACATACAGAAGTTATGGGTACGATCATGGACAATAATCATTGGACAAATCTATTCAGAATCCCCACTGCAAGACTTTCTAACCTATATACATACTAAATGCAATAGTCTAAAACTGTTAAAATTGTAATTTGAGTGATTGAGGTCCTACTGACAGAAGTAAGACCCCAAGTACTCCTATCGTATAAACTATACATTTTCCCAACAGTACACTTTCAAGTTAGAAAAGAGGGGGGATGATATACTGTATGGTGACTAATGTATCATAATAAAAAAATTAAATCATCAACAAAAAAAGGGTGGGGCACTTTTGGGGGATGACACAAGTGTCTTTATACTGTGATTGTGAAGTGGGTTACCTTGGCCATACATGTGTTCAAGCTTACCTAACTGTCCATTTAAGGTCTGCTAGTTTCACTGTATTTTATTGCACTTCACACATTCATACATTACACACGCAATAGTCTCAAATGTGTTAAAAACTTAACAATTACTAATGTCTTCATGACAAAGGGAACACACTTACATTATCTGAGAAGAAAAAGAAAAGGTGGTAAAAGGGCATACTTGGTAATTCACCTGGGACAACAGCTGCAGACTAAGAATGCCTCAGGCAAATGTAGGTGAATGGGCATGGAGCAAAAATGTCAGCATTTTTCAGATTGTCTATTTTCTTCATCATGCAACTGCTGCCTGAGTGAATTTGCTCATAATAGACCAGATCAGCATCACCGCTTGTTTGTTGAAGATACATGAATATTTACCTTAACCAAGACCTTCTCCCTGAGGTCATACACAATTCAATATTCTATGTGAATCTCAAATTGTGTCCAAATTAAGTTTATTAGTAGAGCCCTCCAACTGCTCCCAATCCTGAACCCCTTATTTCAGGGGAATCACACCAACACAGGCAATTTGCACTCTACTTACAGCTACGTCGTGTACTGAGTATTGGTGAAGGCAGAGATGTCAGTCTTTGGGTCTAGCCATGTATTTAAGTTCCTGCGATAAATAAGGAAAAGTTTCGCAGTGAAAATATCAGACATCCTTTTCCAGATGGCTGCCGGGAAAAGAAATATCCCATAGTTCTTAGATAATATTTGTAAACGATAAGAAACACATAGCAGGGAAACTAGTGAAAGCTGAGGAAAATGAACAAAAAAGGAAGCTAGTCATGGGTATTGGGGCAATAAAAAGGGGAACTATTTTACATTGTTAATAAGAGATTTCATATTTTGTGTCTCGATATTGGGTTCAAGGTCAACTAATCAATGAGGAAGATGAATGCACATGGTAACCTGGTAGTCTGGTAATTTGAACTACTAACAATTTGAAAGACATGAACTACACCGTAGGAGTCAGCAGAATCCAGGATATTGCTTTATTTTATGAAGTACCTCTTGCTTCTATCAAAATGGCTCTAGAAACCATACGAGCTCTAATACCAATGTTGGCACCTTCACACAAACACATTTATGGATTTAATTTTTCTTTTTATCTTTTTGTTTTCCTAGACTGGGTAATCATTTCTTCTTAACTACATTTTAAGTCTTTGTGTGTTATTAGTCTAATCATGTGCCTTGAGACTTCCATTTGCTTCTACTTCATTAGGGATACAACATTTCTTACCCAGTTGTTGGTTGTACCCTAAGCTGTCCCCTAAACAAGAGTGGGAAACCGTCCATCATTCAGTTCTCTTGAGAAATCTTATTTTGTTTACAATGTACATATTTTTTTTCCTTCTTCTACTGTTCACTCTCTATTTGTAATTATCCTCCAAAAGACACACAGTTAGAAGGAGATTAACAATTTGTCCTCCAATATTTAATAAATGAATAAGCTGAAATAGCGTGTTGGATTGGAATTTTTGGAATTCACAGACATATAGTAAATAAAAGGGAACATTCAGGCAGTAAATGCAATTCAATTGCAGGAGTAAGAGCAGCTAGTGATTTTACTTACATCATCTCTTTTATGTCCATTTATTTTGTCAATCCAACTAAAATCAAGCAACTTTGATCATTAATGTCCTAAGAACGTGCTCCCGTATTTTCTTGGTCCTTACTCCATACACAATGGGGTTGAGGAAAGGGGGCACCAAAAGGTACATATTTGCAATAAAAATATGGATATGTGCAGGCACACTCTTCCCAAAACGGTGAGTGAAAATGGAAAAACCAGCTGTGGAATAGAACACAAGGATGACACAGACATGTGATCCACACGTGCCCAAAGCCTTAAAGCCAGCTTCTCGGGATGGCAGGCGGAACACGGAGCGGAGGATGAAGGCATAGGATACAGCAGTGAGAATGGCATCGCATGCGCCAATGAGAGAAGCCACACTGAGGCTGTAATGTGTGGTGGCTCCTGTGTCCACACACGCCAGCTTCACCACGGCCATGAACTCACAGTAGGTGTGGGCGATGATTCGTGTTCTGCAGTAGGGCAGCTGTTTGAGCAGGATGGGATGTGGAGAAAAGAAGGCTACACCCCGAATCACCACAATAATACCCATTATGGTGATGCGAGCGTGGCTGAGAATGGTGGTATGGCGCAGTGGGTCACAAATGGCCACGTAACGGTCAATGGCCATGGCCAGGAAAAAGCCTGATTCCATGGTAGTAAAGCTATGGATGAAGAACATTTGGGTCAGGCAGGCATCAAAGGCAATGTCGTGGGCTCCGAGCCAGAAGAGACAGAGCATGCGGGGCAGCATGGACGTGGAGAGGACCAGGTCGGTGATGGAGAGCATGCAGAGGAAGAGGAACATAGGCTCGTGGAGACTTCGCTCTGCCCTCACCACCGCCAGGATGGTCACATTCCCCACCACGGCCACCACGTACATGGAGCAGAAGGGAATCCCAATCCAGACATGCAGGTGCTCTAGTCCTGGGATGCCCATCAGCAAGAAGGTGACAGGAGAGGGACGAGAAGTGTTGAGAGGAGGCATGGTGCTTTTCCCTTTGCTTTTTGGGCAGCACAAGCGGATGCTGACTGAAAACATATTCAGGTCAAGCAGACCCTTAATGATCTATCTATTGTTCAGCAAGCAGTTACTGGCTGACAAACCATGCTTCAGGCACTGGTAGTAAAGAAACACACAGAACAGATCCTCTCGTGGAGGTTACACTCCACGAGGAAAACATCAGACTATGATAAATAATGAGTGGTATGTGTGGGTGATGAGAGTACCATATTGAAGCTGATATCTGAATGATTGAGCTCAAGCCATCAGAGCCTGAGATACTATTATACATTCTGGGAATGAAAACAGGAAGAAAAACTGCTGTGAAACAGGAACAAACAGAAGCAGACAAAAATGCCCGTGTTTGGGGAACTTGTAAGTCGAAGGAGAAAGTAGTAGGAGGTGAGGCACAATTTCTCTATGCGAATAGCCATGTCATGTCTTCCCTTTACCTCTGCCCATTAAAAAAAATAATAATAACTGCAGAAACAACTGTCTGGAGAATATTCTAAAATTCTCTGCTTCATTTTCTTCTTTCAGAACTTTCTGCAAAAGTTCTAATTTTGCCTCAATTGTATGTTGTGGATAACCTGACTTGGAATATTTTCATCTATCGTTCACTGTAGTTCTTATCATTTATTGCAGAGTATTGTGTTTATTTTGCCTTTCTCCTCCTTCCTATTAGTACCTGTCTGAAAATTACATCTCTCACACATTCATTATTTTACAAGTGTTAAATCCAGTGTCAATTATGGTAAGTGCAGTCAATATTTCAGCTGTGTATTTATGACTATTGATAAATTAGAGTCCAAGAAAGAGTATTCTTCAGATTCTCCAAGGTGAATAATGCAGTATATTACTCCTCAGAATGCAGAAGTACCTTCCAAAGCCATTTTGGATTTTAACTTCTATGGGTTGCTTCCATAACAGTGATAATCAGAAACTGTATTGGATGATGCAAGAGACTTTGAAATGTTACTCTTAAATTTCTCAGCTAGTATTTCTCTCCAGTGAGTATAAATGAGCAAGCAGAAACCTTGTGAAACTTTCAGAGGTTATTGAAGGGATTCTTGTTTTAGGCAGAAGATTGTACAGCCCTCACTCTATGTGATGTAGGGGTTAGAAATAAATGATCTCTTATCTCCTGATTTAAGAGGAAGAAAGTTATAATCCAGGCAATCAAACTTTCAGAGTTAGTTAAAATTTGGACAACTAAAAACTGGTAGAATTGCATGTGGGAAGAGTGCAACATCACTTGGAATATTTCTAAATGGTAACATGATATGTACATCATTGGGATTGCTTCTTAAATGAGAATAATGTATCCCACGCCTTTCAGATCTCATTTGCCACACTCCATATGGGACTAACATGAAGCATAGTATATTATGATGTCACGTTTTCCTATTGTTTTTTTCTATCATGTACCCTTTAAATAGAGACATTGTACGTTCTCCTGAAAAAATACATCAATAAGGATCATACACACACACACACACACACAGACGAACAACATATTTCTTAACCTTAATGTCATTCACTACCTTCCCATACTTAGTGTTGCAGACTTACATTCATTCACTGTAGAGATGGACCCTTCTCGTGCTACCTCATTCATTCATCTAGTAAATTGCATTCTGATACATGCAGACCCATGGTCCTTTATACTTCTCACAGTTCCAGGGGAGAAATGAGCCTCCATGGCAAAGAAGCCATGGAGATATCCCCAGGTAAAGGGATGAGTGTGGAGGCAGGGGTTGAGAGGGTTAAAGAAGAGAATGACTCTTAGAGAGCTACAAATTATTTGTCTCTGTAGAAACCCTCCTTTACAGTTTTCTGTTCTCCCCCATCTCCCACTGAGGCACGGACACTGAGCAGTACGGCCATCACCTCTTGAAGAGGAATCTGGTTTTCCTATGTAAATACGATATGCACTCATAAAAAACATGCATGGTTTTCATATGCTTGCCAGAACCACGAAAACACATTTAAACTCTCCGAATATCACTCACTGAAGGACTGTTTTCTAGGCTTCTACATTTACTAACCCTGGGCTTTCCTCTAGTGAAAAACTCTCGAACAGTGCAGATATGGATTTTTGAATGATTTATGTGATAACCAGACTGTAAAGAAATAATTTATAAGGCAGTGGATTATCATGAGTGGACATGAGTTCTACAGAAATGATAGCAATAGGCTAAATTAAGTTTTGTAATTCAGGGTAAGTTTCATTTCTTGTGGAATCTAAACACCATGTGACATCTGGTCTTGGAAATATATACATATATATGAGATAGATAAATAAATAGAGATGAGTATATATAGATATGTATATATCCAAAGGAAAAAGCACAAAGTTCCATTAAGAAGGGCAATCATGTCATAATGAATTTAAATCTTACGTAGTCTGGGCTTAGAGAGTACAAAATAGGTAAGATTCTATGGATACAAAATATATACATATATACATTGTATAACCTACAGGGAATTTTATAACCCAGTGTTTAGACCACTGGCTTTGACTTATTAGGTGTTTTATAATACATGTAGGATGCATAAATACAATATAGAACACTGGAACAGAAGAAAGCTGCACAGAAGGGTACACACACTGGTTTCAAAAAATACTTTTTTTTCCCCCAGAAGCACACATGATATGATCACTATGATAACATCTTCTCGAAAATACCAACCTGTACATGAGTCCAGATATCACAAGGTAGCCTTATTTTTGATACCCATGTTGTATTTCTTCAAGTAAGTCATGCAATATAAAAATAATTTCAAAAGGAGAGATATCCTCACTTCTATGATATCCTTAAAAAAGATCTCTGCCTCCTAAAATCTGGCTCTTTCATCATGTCATCCATTAAGAATAAAAAATGTTTATTTCCTCTGCTTAAAGATGTATTTCTCCTCCATTGAATCTATGGTTCAGAAAATAAAAGGGTGGTATTTGGAAGAGTCCTCATGTTCTAAAATTTTTACTGAGATCACTCGGGCTAGCTCCTTTTCTCCACCCTTCTCTACTTTGGTAACAACACTAATTAGCTCCAACAGGAAACTGATTCAGAGCCAGCAAGCAACCCAAAGATGTAGCTTCTATATGTAGTAGCTTCAACATGATATTCTCAGTGGAGAGGCAAGAATAGCACTTGACACAAACAGGTCCCTACAGAATCATTGCCAGAAGGGAGAACGGTTTGTATACTCGCTAGTGACTGAGAGTCGACGTTATCAGTCCTAGTAATTTGCCTGTGCATATCCTCAGGTTTTAGCTACAGATGTAGCCATCCTTCAGTAACATGATACCATTTAATTTGTCAGCCACTTAGCAGGACCTGAAATCCTGAAGGAGACTGAAAAGGCCAATAACATATTCTTTATTCCTTTGACTAACCCAATTTAATTCCAATCAGAATCAAGTGACAGTGGTTTCATTTCCTTTGGATGTATAACCAAAGGTGGATTGCTGGATCATATTGTAGTTTGGTTTTGTGTTTTTCATTTTTGAGGACGTCATACCGTTTTCCGTCATGTCTGCACTAGCTCACACTCCCACCAACAGCATATAAAGTTTCTCTGTTCTCCACAGGCTCTCCAACACTTATCTCTTGTCTTTTTGATACCAGTCATCCTAAGGGTGTGAGGTGATATCTCACTGTGTTTTGTTTTAAGATTTTATTTATTTTTTGAGAGAGAGAGAAAGAGAGAAAGAGCACAAGTGGGATGGGGAGGGGCAGGACTCGATCCCAGGGCCCTGAAATCATTATCCGAGCCTAAGGCAGAGTCTTAATGGATTGAGCCACCCAGGCGCCCCCTTGCTGTGGTTTAGGTTTACATTTTCCTGAGGATGAGTGAAATTGAGCACGTTTTCATATGCATGTTGGACATCTGCATGCCTCCTTTTGAGAAATGTCTCTTCAAGTCCTTCGCCCATCTTGTGATGGGTTTTTTGTTGTTATTGAGTAGTATGGATTCCTCAAATATTTTGGTTATTAACCCCTAATGAACTATCTGGCTTGCAAAAACTTTCTCCTATTCCGTGGATTGCTTTTTCACTCTACTGTTTTGTTTTGTTTTGTTTCTGGTTTTGTTTTTTTGCCGTGCAGAAGCTTTTTAGTTTGATGCACTTCCACATTCTACTTTTTTTTTTGTTTTTGTTGCCTCTGCTATGATGTCACATCTAAAAAATCATGGCTGAGGCCAATGGCAAGAAGATTTTACCCTAGGTTTTCTTCAAGGACTTTTATGTTTTCAGGTCTTGCCTTTGAGTCTTTAATCCATTTTGAGTTCATTTTTGTGAATGGTGTGAGATAAGAATTTAATTTCATTTTTCTGTATGTGGCTCCCCAGCTTTCCCAACACCACTTATTGGAGAGACTATTGTTTTCCAGTGTTTTGCACCCTTGTAGAAGACTAGTTGATTATAGATGAATGGATTTATTTCTGGGTTGTGCATTCTGGTTCCATGGATCTATTTTTCTGCTTCCATTCCAGTACCATACTGTTTTGATTGCTATAGCTTTGTAATATATTTTAAAACCAGAAAGTGTGATGCCTTCAGCTTTGTTCTTCTTGATCAAGATGACTTCCACTATTAGAGAATTTTTGTGGTTCCATGTGAGTTTTAGTGTTTTGTTTTGTTTTTCCATTTCTGTAATAATGCCTTTGAGATTTTGTAAGGATCATATTGAATCTGTAGATCATTTGGGATAGTATAGAAATTTTAACGATATTAATTCTTCCACTCGGTGAATATGACTTCCTTCCAATTATCTGTGTTATCTTTAACTTCCTTCATCAATGTCGTATAATTTTCAGTGTACAAGACTTTTTTCTCTTTGGTCAAGTTTATTCCTATGTATTTTATTCTCTCCGTTGCTTTTTTGAATGAGATTGTTTTCTTAGGTTCTTTTTCAGATAGATCATTATTTGTATACAAAAACACAACCACCTTGTGAATATCGATTTTGTGTTGTGCAACTATACTGAATTTATTTATTAGTTCTAACAGTTATCATTAATAAATTAGAAAACTTAAAGCTATTCACTAGTAACGGGAGTAGTGATGGATTCCGGGGTTTATTCTTGTCGTGTTCATCTTCATTTGGCTCTCTATTAGAGGTGCTAAACTCATTGTACTAGGAAGCTCCAACCCACATTGCCCCATATCATTGTTGCTAATTTCTCTCAATGCCTAATTTTTTTTTAGTGAGGACTCATTTCACATCCTCTAAAAACAGAGATAAATGATTAATATTACATTACATACTGAAGTTGAAGTATTTGTGTGTGTGTATGTATATACACACACACATATATACATATATACATATGCATACATATGCATAAATATGTAGTCATATATTATATATACACACACATATATATTTATGTATATGCATACGCACCTGTATATATGCACTCAGTATTTAATTCAATATACATGCTTCCTAATCTGAAAACAAAGGTTTTGTAACCAATTTTGGAATAAGTCATTTTCCAGCTATATAAGGAGGTGTATTTATAGGAGTGTCAAGTGTCTGGCCCACAATTAAGAACCCATTATCCCAGGTAGGATGCTTCATTAAAAGATCTTGTCCAAACTATAGGCTTAACAACAGAGATTAAGTCTTATAAGAACATGAAACACCTACTTGTGCCCACAGAGCATGGTTGAGCATGGTGGCTCCTTTCTCATGACAGCTCCCTGCACCAGGTAAAGGAGATCTCTGTTTAAAGTAACACCAGTGCAGGCACGGATAATAATTACGGACAGGGGCGCCTGGGTGACACAACGGTTAAGCGTCTGCCTTCGGCTCAGGGCGTGATCCCGGCGTTCTGGGATCGAGCCCCACATCAGGCTCCTCCGCTATGAGCCTGCTTCTTCCTCTCCCACTCCCCCTGCTTGTGTTCCCTCTCTCGCTGGCTGTCTCTATCTCTGTCGAATAAATAAATAGAATCTTTAAAAAAAATAATTACGGACAATGTATACTTTCATCTGGCGACTCAGAATTTTGGAGAGCATTGCATGGACTATATGGGAGAGATAAGCAGTAAGAAGGCTAAATACCCACAGAGACATGAGGAAGTAAAGAGAGGATTCTACTGTATCCTATCAATCCAATTTGCTGATCTAAACAAAAGTTACATTATTTCTTGCTCAATGATGTCAAACACTTTAATGTCTTAACTCTCAATTCCTTCTTAAAATATTTCCTCTTCAAATCCATACATATATTTAAATATTTTACAGTTCGAACCATGGTGTGGATTACTGTGGGAGGTCCGTTTAGACAAGCAGGTTTGCGTATAGATGTGTATATGTATATATTCACACATGAATGTATATGTGCGTACATATATTCACATATGTATATGTGTGCATATACGCACACAAACTTGCCTCTTTATCTCTCACAATATTCCATATCATGTTCTGAACCATAATAATATTTAAATGTGTACAGATACCCACAGTCTTTGTTTCAAGACTCTTCCTTCGCCAAATCCATCTCTTGGCTTGAAACTCTTCCTAAATTTTTCACTCGGTCAGTTTCAGTTCACAATATAATACTCAAATGAAATCTAAGAACAAGAAAAGTAATCTGTGGTAATAAAAAACAAGAAATAGTTACTTAGAGTGGAAAGAGACTTGGGCAATGACTGGAATTAGCATGAAGGAACTCTCTGAGGTACTGAAAAGTCTCTGTACCTTTTTTTTCCCTCCTTTTTAAAATTTAAATTCAATTAGCCAACATATAGTACATCATTAGTTTTTGGTGTAGTGTTCAACGATTCATTAGTTACGTGTAACACCCAGTGCTCTGTATCTTACATTGGGTGATGGTTACGCAGTAGCATACATACGTTCAATTTCAGCGCAATGGATAATTAGACTCATTATCTTTGTGACGGGCATTTGGGTTGTCAGAGCTAGTTTGTAAATTATTATACAAGTCTTATTGTGGGCTTATCTGTTTGTTTCCTTTTAGTACGTACCAAGTAGTAGAACTGCTGGATTATAGGGAGAAATGTGTATTTCTTTGCAGGAAAAATTCAAGTAGAAAGAAAGAGTAAACCATATTAATATAGGACCTGCACAGAAAAAGAAATGGACAGAAACTATTATTTCAAGAACCAAGCTATGAAATATAAGGAGAAAAATCTCTAAAATATTTCTGGGCTAAAAATGATTGTATTCTTTTGATGAGAATTTCACATTAATATATGCATATTTAAGAATACTCCAAAAAGAACAGACAACCGATGGAGATCTTTTGAGAAAACTGAGTTTAAAAAGCATAAAAAGAGAGAGAGAAAAGAAGAAAAAGAGAAAGAAAAAAAAAGCAAGAATTGAAAGGCCAGAGATATGACAAAAAACAAAATGGGAAATAATCAAAATGTAGAGAAAAGAAGGTGAGATGAGGAGGTGAGCATAAAGGGGAGCTGTTAGCCCTTAGCATAAATTCCTGAGGAAAGTGGGAAGAAGAAAGAACATGAAAAATCCATGAAAGATCACAATGGATAGCACACAAAAGCAGTTTCTTCTCCTCTTCACAGACCAAAATGATTTTGTATGTGTACTGAAGTTGGACTAATAATTCTGAGATTGGACAAGCAGTGACAACTTAATACCAAAAAGAAATAAGTACATAAGCAAATAAAGAAACTGGCAATGGTATCACATGAAGATACAGAGTGCCAGACAGTTGAGCCTCACTCAGAAGAAAAATATCTAGGTGGAAATCCCTGCATTTTGGTCACTATTATCTAAAAGCCAGGCTTGGTAGAGAAAGGCAGTTTGCCACCATCATATTGCCATCAGTTAACTAATGATTTCTATGTCGAACGACTGAACTAAAACTCTGGGTCAGAAAGCAGCCGACATTTGAAATATCTTCCACATTCTGGAGGGATAATCCATTACTCACAATGACCTATAAAACTTGTCATCTGGGGGTTTTGAATACATCACCGTGACACGGTAAACATGTTGTTACTGAAGTTACTGCCATCACCTTTCGAAAAAATAGAGGACAGAGTGATGAATTATTAAATATCTCAATGACCATGGGGAGCTTGAAGAATGTGGTTCTTGAAAAAACAATGCTTAAAGTTCATTTGAAGCTGAACATTACTATAAAATTCTAGGCAACAAGAGTAACATTCTAACCCAAGATCGAGGAGTTCCCAATTCTCATTCCAGGCAGACCCCTTCCTTCTAGAATTCAGAGAACTTTCTGACCTGATGCTGCAAGGCCAGGCCAACTGACTCTTGGGAAGGAAGCCTGGGGGTCAGAAGGATAATGACACTCTGGGGAATCAGAAAGGTAATGATGCTCTGGGACCATGATGCCCAGGCACTCAGGAAGGGCTAGCAACCTTTCCTTGAATATCTACCTCTGCTGGAAATCTCAGTGGAAACAAAGATGCAACTAGCCTATTCACATCCCAAATCAGCCCTCAGTTCTATCCAGGTAAGGTTTTGCCCCTACAGTTTGGGAACTGGAAGTGAATAAGAGGCTGTAATGGGTGTTTATTTTAGGAGAGAATGGAGAGACCAATGTTTTCCAATCCTGCTTTGGTCATTAATTTTTCCATCCATTGCCATGTTATTTCCATTCTCTGTGTTTAGAATTTTTCATCAACAAAAGGAGAATGGAGGGGGTGTTAGATCAACGTAAATCTAATATAATTTAGATTGAAAGAATTTTGCAGGTCCCATAATAATTAGGTCCCATCTTCTATTTATGGCCCTCTAAGAATTTATGATATATGCAAAGGGGTTTTCATGATTCTGGATTCTAGTCACCTGGATGCCTATTAATTCTAATGTTCTCAGGTTCACAGAAAATAAAGAAGATGAGACAACTCACCACCTATGTTTGTGGAAATGTGGGGTGTTTGAGTGATATGGAAAGGAGGAAAAATATAGGAAAATTGTAGGCCAGGAAAAGTTTCAGTATCTCATCCGTTTATACACCATCTTAGTTCTTTTTGTGATGGAGCAAAGGATACCTCGACCTCCTTTCTGACCTCTTGCTTCTGCTGGAGATCACCTATTAAAACCTTCTTTCTCTTCTACACAGTAACTAAGAATGAACCAATCCCTTCTGTGATAACATATAGGTCATTTTGAAAGCTAAGTCATCAAATTCATGGCCTTGTTGTTTCTCATAATAATTGTATTTAATGTAATTCAGAAGCACTGGGCTCATCTCATTTTATTCCTACTAACTCACAAAGTCTGTAAAGGAGTAATTGCTATAAAGATTTTGTAAAAATCATGTGGCATTTTTTTCAACTACATGGAAGTCTACAAACTAGTTAGGACATCACCTTCTTATTTGGGCTGTGGTCAATCTTATGTATAGGAAGATGGAAGGAAGCTCTTTAGTTCTAGAATTTTCATCTTCTTGTGGCAATTTTTTTATTTCTATCATCAGCGAGTTCTCACTACTGTGTGATTTTCTTGTCTCCTTGATATTGTGCAGCCTGTTTCTGTCTTGATAAAATATTCAGTCTTTTCAAAAACTGCTACAGATAATATGTGAGCTGTGCCAACCACTGACGTGTTCTATATATGACCTCATTTAGTATGGGGTAAGTAAGGTTTGTTGTTAATTTACAGGTGGGTAAACTGTGCGTGGTGTGTAAGGTAATTTGGCAGGATTCCACAAAAGGTTAAAATGTGTGTGTGGTGGGGGGCTCATCTATCAGAAAATCAAAACCTTGATTTTAACGACTTGTTGATTTCTAGATAAATACTCTGAAAAAGGCATCATCATCAAGTTAATACAGCTAAGTATAATATTTATTTTTGCCTTTACAATATCAGCCAGTTATTGAATGATTATTTAGGAGATACTGATTTATTCAGATTTTGAGATTTCTTTCTTTCTTAGCTTCTATTGTCTGGAAACTCACATTCGTAGCTATTAGCAACATCTTCCACATACTCCATTATTTCTTCCACCACATACATCCAAATACAGTGTACAGACATCAAAGGAAGTTATTTTACACAATATTGCTTTAATCCAAATCTTATGACTATTTTGACTACAGCCCGCTCATTAGTATTATTGTAGGAGGACAAGCGAAGAGAACTCAGTCTCCCTCCATCAATTATTTTTCATTCATGTGATAATTATTGTACCAAAAATTATTTTGATACCTCCACACGTGTACTTCAAGTGACCGTGAAACAGTTATTTATATGACTGCTTTCAAGAGATTTCCCCAGAAAGAAACAGAGAGTTCCATTGCTGTGCATAAAAGGCACCATTTTCCAAGTTGTATGAATGTCATCAGATCAGAGAAAAAACCCTTTGTGGGAGTTATTTCAATTAGTGTGTTGACATGGAAAGCCTGGAATAAATTGTAAACTGGTTTAACTATTAGAGAATGATTAATGCAACAGAAACTATTGGGAAATAAAAATGAATTTCTTGAAAGTGAGATTTGGATCCCCTTAAAGAGAAGTCAGATCAATTCTGTAAAAAGTAACAAACTAGGGAGCTGTAAGATTAGCTCATTATATTCAAAGGTGCTTCAGGATTCAAACCACAGCTAATTATCATTGTAGAGTGTAAACAATCTTAATACAGAGTCAGAGTATAGTGTAAAGTTATTAATAAGAAAGTAGGTTGGGGCGCCTCGGTGGCTCAATCGTTAAGCGTCTGCCTTCAGCTCAGGGCGTGATCCCAGAGTCCTGGGATCGAGCCCTGCATCGGGCTCCCTGCTCCACTGGGAGCCTGCTTCTTCCTCTCTCACTCCCCCTGCTGTGTTCCCTCTCTCGCTGGCTGTCTCTCTCTGTCAAATAAATAAATAAATAAAAATCTGAAAAGAAAGAAAGAAAGAAAGAAAGAAAGAAAGAAAGAAAGAAAGAAAGAAAGAAAGAAAGAAAGAAAGAAAGTAGGGCTCTCATTGTGGAAACCAGAGGATATGCAACTTTACTGAGCGATCCACTGACATTTAACTTGTAAAGAGAAAGCATCGTACTCATCCAGCAGTGTGGTATCTCTAAATTGACTAAGTTCTGCTTCTGACTACATCCTATCCTATTTTTAGTTGTTACTCATCTCAAAATGTTTCTGTATTCTTTTTTAAATTTCCCAAGCCCTCTGTAAAAAACATCATACTCCACCCTTCCTGTTCCGCTCAAGAAATCTAATTTGAATTTAAGTGGATTTAATTCATTCACTGCTTGTGAAAACAGACCCCCTTCTTCAAGTCTCCTTGAAGGGCCACACTTAATGTCCTTTCAGTGATTGTTCAATGTCTCTATGATGAACACCGAGTGAATGTACAGCTAAACTCTCTCCTACCAATCCTCATTTGAGAACCAATGTCACAGATTCGGGGATATATAAGCTGCTCCCTGGGACCAGGACTAATATTGGTTGAGGGTAAAGGCTCTCATAAGCTATGTACTTACCCACATGGGGCAACAGAAATGGGGTTCTTCTAGGTCCACAAGATGTCCAGAGGGAATCTGCATTTGCAGCAAAATTGAACTGACGTCTACAAGTAAATCAAGAAGGAAAGCCTACTGAAGGTGTTTCAAACAGCCCAGCCTAAAGATCATGGGAAATGCAAAAGATCAGTGTTCTCAGACTCTTGGTTTTCATTTCCACAAAAAAATGAGTGAAACATTTTTGTAGGATTGTTTGCTACTGCATGTAGCCTTAAACCTCTGAATAATCTGGCCAAACTCTCCTCCAAAGTACTGAGCTTATTTCTCCAAGGCTCTGTATGTCTGAATGATAGTGGGGTCTGTGTACTTTTCACTTCCCACGCCCATTCTCTTTCTGCAGGAATGAGAATTAGCGGTGATCACTAACTTCCATGGCGTGCATTAACATGTCCTATCTGGACCCCACGACAGTGACGCTAATTGGGATCCCTGGACTAGAACACGTGCAGTTTTGGACTGGGTTTCCTTTCTTTGTAGTGTGCCTGGTGGCTCTTCTGGGAAACATCAGTTTACTGATCATCATCCCCACAGAACGCAGCCTGCATCAGCCCATGTACATCTTCCTGGCTGTGCTGGCAGCCATTGATGTAGGACTCTGTGGAGCCATTGCTCCCAAGATGTTGGCCATCTTCTGGTTTGGGTCCCGCTCCATGGCCTTTGGTGCTTGCTTAGCCCAGCTTTTCTTTATCCATGCCTTGCAAGGCATGGAATCTGGCATCCTGCTGGCGATGGCCTTTGACCGCTATGTTGCCATCTGTGATCCACTGAGGCACACATCCATCCTCACACCGTTCATCCTGGTCACTATGGTGCTGGTTGTGGCAATTCGGGCAATGGTGCTTGTTGGGATTTTACCAGTTTTAATCAAAAGACTACACATTTTCCATTCCATTGTAATTGCCCACTCTTACTGTGAGCACATGGCTGTGGTCAAGCTAGCTGCAGAAGACGTCCAAGTCAATACAACATGTGGTCTTTTTGTGGGTTTTGCCATACTGGGATTTGACATGGTTTTTATCCTCATTTCCTATATGCTTATTTTCCAGGCTGTTTTTCGTCTACACCAAAAGGAGGCACGGCTCAAAGCATTTAATACGTGCACAGCTCACATTTTTGTTTTCCTTGAGTTTTATATTCTTGCCTTCTTCTCCTTCTTCAGCCACCGTTTTGGACATGTTGCTCCCCCTACCCACATTCTTCTGTCTACCATCTACCTCCTTGTGCCACCTGCCCTCAACCCTATTGTCTATGGTGTAAAAAACAAGGTAATCCGTAAGCGTGTGGCAAGGATTTTTTTTCTGAATCGTCATTCCCAGCAGTAAACTATTAAATGGTTATGTTCATGGAAGGAATACTTTTATTTCCTAGGGATGGAAACAGGTTGGATTCTGTGTGTTCATTATCAGGGGCTTTACTCCAATATGCCCAAACTTAAAGGTAATTATTAAAAGGCATTTATTTCACAAACTAAAGCGAGGATGAAATAAAATCTATTCAGTTAAGACTATTATTACCTTTATTCATTCATTTTAATTATAATTTTATCTTTCTCAATGTCCTTCCTTTTTATTTGCCTAATTTGCAATTCTTTTACTTTTTGATAAGAAAGCTTACTGATTTTCAAACTTTCATCCTTCGGAATACTTGCATTTTAAGCTTGGGATTTCTCTTCAACCACTGCTTTTGTTGCATCCCAGTCATTGACGTTTTGTCTTAACACATAGTCAATTCCAATAAAAGTAAGAGACTGTCATTCATAATTTCCTAGGTTGAACTTTAAGCACACCGAGTCAGGGTCTCTCATTTCGAGGGGTTTTGTATGTCTGCATCCCCAATGGGGATATGAAAGATCAAATGTCATATGGTAGGAGAGAATATTGGTCAGGCTAGTGGAACAGTCACAACGAAAACACTTTTGTCCAGTTGTACAGTGGTGACACTGACATAAACACTGTTGCCCCCAGAACATCACCACCTCAAACCGGCACCATCACTTTTTCCTCTGCCCTTGAAGTCTGCCTGTTCTATAAAAATTGCAATCCTCAGGGGGGAAATGCAGAAGTTCCTAGGTAATTCTCCATGAGCTGAACTCTAGTGGATTAAGAGCCAACCCACAGATCTGCTGTTGAGGCATCTATGAGTCACTGCAGCACTGAGTGCTCAGTTTCGTTTCCTACAGCTCTGTCTGGCATTGTGGTCTGACATGTAGCTTTAGCATTTGTCCTACCTTATGTCAGGGACCCTCACACATATCCTGTATTGATAAATGCCAAAGCCTATTGCCCTTTGGTACATGGCTTGCAGATATACCTTCCCAAGGCCAGCCAAGTGGAATGGCTTGGTTTAGCCAGTAACCATCATCCATACCAATGGCATTATCATTCACATTATCTCAGATATGTCTAGGACCATTTTATAGTCCATAAGTGGAGAAGGTAAGTCTTTTTCCCAGCATAAATTTATCCTCATTCCAACTTTCATAATCCTTTCTCTGTATTCGGGTCCTTAGATATGAGTAGTAACTCAGTCATGGTGAGGGAAACTGCCTGCATCATCTTTCCCAGTTAATCAGCTGAGTCAGTTGTTTGCTTGAATATCTAATGGTATTTTATACCATGGTGCACAGTACTCTTCTGTGCCAGTAAGGCACTCTTCCTGACTTATGACAATAAGGCTGTCATTNCTGCTACAACCAGATAGTTGCTTCAATCGCATAATCAAGTTATCTCTTTTCCTTGTATGGTGGCAATAAGACCTGGGACATGAAATGAATGCTTCACTCTTCTAGACATCTATCTTTTGTTCTCTCAGAGCACCTCATCCATTTTTATGTCACATTTTCAAAATGTGAAAATCTTTACTCAATTTATGTGTTAAATAATTTATTTTATGTAATTTCCCAAATGCCCCTTCTCCATTAGGAACACATTATATGAAGCAAAGAGCCCATATGCTTCATATCACCCTTGTTTGTTACTGTGTCCTCAGCACTTACTGGGTCATAATAGAATTCTAGTGTACATTCTTTGTGTAAATCTTCTTCAGTTAAGCAGGTGGCTGACCTATTATGTGATTGGTAGCAGAGGGTCCAGACTACCAGAATGTGTTGCCATTGATCTAGAAATAGTTGAAGACACTTCTTCAATATTAACTAGAATTCACACACACACACAAATCCAAAAAACAAAAAAAAAAAAAAAGCAAAAAAAAAAAAAAAACTTTACCTGTGAGAGTGGGATCATGAGCCAAAGTCATCACTTGTATCTTAAGTATATCTGTGTTCGTTCAGTATAAATCTGAATATGAAGGTGATTCTGAGAATATCAGTCTGGCTTTTCTAACTGGACTCTTTTCTTCTTTCTTGAATCTTTTTCTTTTCTGTGTTCACTGGCAAATTTTCATCATTTTTCATCAGAATTAATAAAAATATACCTCTAAACAGTGAAGTTATGTCCCGTTTCCCTGATTCCATTTTAAACACCGTTGCTGGATAATTTTTTATTATTTCTAGGCTCTAACTTTTCAAGATCCTGACAGATTAACTCCAATGGAGCCTAATCACATGTAGGAAAATTTTTTAAAGTGTAAAGATTATTTTCTGAAATTACTGTCAATGTCTCCATTTCACCATTCAGGAAAGTGAGGCAGAGAGCCACCATATCTTGATAAATTACAACACAGTCTGTAAGTGGTTGTTTGGGGATTCAAAACTGAGCAGTTGTCTCAAACATTACCTTTCATTGCCTTAGAATTGTATATATGCAAGTATATCCCATCTTATCCAAGACAACGTGTAATAGAGGATAATAAAAGAAATTTAGACTACCAGAAATATGAACACACAGGTAACACTTTATTTTGAAGGAAGAAAGTGTGAAATCATATGGCAGTCAGCAAAAAAGGGGTCATGTTATACCTGACACCTGACAACCCACTTGTCCAGAAAGATGAAATAAAAATTTCAATGTAAAAAGTGACATGATACTGAATAAATAGATATGGAGAGAGGTATTCTAGCTGCAGCAGACATTGCTAACATATACTAATATGGGCTAACGACAAAACTGTTTCAAATATTATTGGGAATACAACAGATCTTAAAGAAGCCTATAATCTTTATATCACATACCATAATGACTATCCTACACAGTATTCCATATAAATACGAGTCACTGAACTTCAAAAAAAGAATAAAAAGGGGGCATATCACCGTCAAAAATAGCTAGAAAGATAAATTATAAAAAAATACCAGAACAGAATATTCCCCTATTTAGAATACAGATTGGGAGTAGATGGGATTAGAATATGCAAGATCTTCAAAGAATGGGACAGGCAACTACAGATATTTTCAAAGAATCAACTGAGTCAACCTGAACCACAGTAAAGAAACAGATGAAAGACAAATGGTAGGACAATTTTTGATATCATCAGGTCTTCTGGAAGAGTGCTTGTGGGAAGAGATTTCATTTAAAAACTTTTAAAGAATTATAGCTAGACAGATTAAAATAAGAATAAATAAAAAAAATTCCAGGAAGAACTCTAGACAGTATATCATGACAATTTCTTCATCCATCCATTCAGAAGTTTTCCAAAACCATCCCAATTTCTAATTTCCAATTTTACAGATTTAAAATGTTTTCAGTCTTATCGTTCAGGAGATATAAACATTCCTGTTAATTAAAACCTACAAAGGAACAGCATCACAGGAAAAGTCAGAGATAATGAGTCAATAAAAACATCTCTGATAAAGCTGGTAAGACTGAACAACAGGATAGCCCTGTGGAGCAACCATAGCAGATAAGACCACATAGTAGTGGAGATATTGCATTATCAGGCAAATATATTAAGAATAAATAACCTAAATCTGCCATCTCTCAAGCAATTCTCCTAAGAACAAAATCTAGTCAATGCTAATTAATACTTTGAATATCAAAAATAGAAGATATAAGGAGTCAGGTTTTTTTTTTTAAGATTTTATTTATTTATTTGACAGAGAGAAAAAGAGAGAGAGAAAATGAGCAGTGGGGAGGGGCAAAGAGAGAGGGAGAAGCAGCCTCCCCACTGAGCAGGAAGCCCAACGCAGGGCTGATCCCAGGACCCTGAGACCATGACCTGAGCTGAAGGCAGACACTTAATGGATGGAGCCACCCAGGCACCCTGGGATTCAGGCTTTTAGAAAAAGAGTTAATGTCTTTTTCTTTATCTTTTTGTGGTCTCTATAAGTCAACGACTTAGTAAAAGATGAGTCGAAGAGATTGTTGTTTCATAATTTGTGAAAAGTAAAAGCTTGGAGGAATCGATCTCTGATCCTCTTGGTTCTTATGCCATAGATCATTGGGTTCACCATGGGTGGAACAAGGAGGTGGATGTTAGCCACGAAGATGTGAATATGAGGAGCCACATGTTGACCAAATCTGTGAGTAAGGAAAGTGAAAAAGGCAGGAGTGTAGGCCGCCAAGATCACACACACGTGGGATCCACAAGTGCCCAAGGTCTTGAGTCGAGCAGCTTTGGAGGGAAGATGGAAGACAGTGTAAAGGATGATAACATAGGAACATACGATCAATAGGAAATCTAAGCCTCCAGTGAGGAAGGCAGCAGTCAGGCTGTAGATTCTGCAGATCCTGGTCTCCGCACAAGCAAGCTTGATCAGAGCCATAAATTCACAGTAAGTGTGAGGGATGATATTAGTTCGGCAGTAAGGAAGCCACCGAAGCATGAAGGGTTGAGGACTGAAGAGCAAAACCCCACGAAAGACAATAGCCAGCCCCAAGTTCTTGATGACCCTAGGTGTCAGGATAGTAGAATGTCTCAGAGGATCGCAGATTGCCACATACCTGTCAAAGGTCATGGCCCAGATAAAGCCTGAGGCCATGCTGCAGAGTGAATGAATGAGAAACACTTGTACGAGGCAGGCTTCAAAATGGATCTCCCTGCCATGGAACCAAAAAATGCTGAGGATTTTAGGCACGGCAGTAGTGGAGATGATCAAGTCAGCCACAGAGAGCATACAGAGGAAGAGGAACATGGGCTCATGCAGGTTGGAATCTGTTCTGATAATAAATAGAATAGCAAAATTACCCACAAGAGCACTCAAGTAGACAAGGCAGAAGGGTACTGACAGCCAAGTGTGGATGGCTTCCATCCCTGGAATGCCAAGGAGAAGAAAAGTACTGGGATGGAAATTGGTATTATTTGACATGATGAAAACTCTTGTCTACATTCAGTTGTGGGATGGTGTAGACTCTTTCATATTCATGTGTCCATTCATTTACTGGTACTTTCATTTGTTAATTTATATAAAATATTTGGCAATGTTTTATACCCTAAGGAGACAATGATAAATAGGACCCAATCCCTACCTTTAGAATTTAACATTCTAATAGTGGAGAAACCGAGGCAAACCAAGGATTACTTTCCCTAGTGATTTCGGCAGTAAAAGTTATGTGAGTAAACAGGGAGATTTGTTCCACTTGTACGAGTCAGAGGATTCATAGTTAAGATGCTTAATCTTGGTTCTGAAGCATTCTGGACCTTTAAAATAAAAAGAAAATTATAACTAAGATCAAGTTCACAATCAGAAGACATCAGTACCTCCACTGAAAGATCAAAGAGTGTTCTTTGGTTTGTATGTGGGTGAAGTTGGAGTAGTTGTTTGAGACATAGCTTTTGTCTCTATCTGCCTCCTTGTGTTGTCAAATTCACTGGTGAAGCCACCACAATACGCTGTTAATTGATAAAAGAAAGTTGATGTATTACACGTAATATGGTTGCCTAAATAATATCCTTTGTATACACCTTGGCAAAGAGAAAAGAAAGAAATATTATAAGCCAATCTGTTAGCTGAATTTGGGGATTGTACATTCAGGGAGACAGAAACAAAATACTGTTTCTTTTTAACAATCCTTGTTTTGAAAAAAAAATTGTATAATAAACAAGCATTATTTTTCCTTTTTGAAGAACAAAAACTAATGCATTAGTGGTTTCTCACTAAATCGAACATGTTTAATTTTCATTTTCATTCTCTTCAAATGACTTTCTAATGTTTCTTTTGATTTCCTTGATCCACAGGCTATTTAGAAGTAATGGTATTGTTTTCCATATATCCGGGGAGGGGCTTTCTAGAGAAATTGCTATTGCCTGGGAATTATAGCAGACCTCAAACCATAAGTGCCTCACCTCATTTAGAAATCACTTGTCCAGAACTGCTTCTAAAATAGATTTATATGGCAATGAAACTGTAGAAGGAAAAGAACAAATATTCTTTCCTCAATTTCACTGGATTGTCCACTATGCTACATCTAATTAGTATGTATTAATAAATAATATTAATTTCATATAACCTTGATTCTTCTTCTAAGGAATGAGACGTAGAAGAGTGACAGCAAACATTCTAAGCCAGGGCACATCTGCATGTTTCTCCTCAAATGAAGCAAAAATTAAGATCCACCCTCTTAGGACAGGAAACAATTTTTGAAGCAGACAATAATCATCATGCCTCAGTTAATGTCCCAATCCTCCTTCAAACACCTCCTCTTTCCTCCATCTTTCCCATTCAACAGGGTCAGAATTCAGACTTTTGCAGGTTGCAGGGTCTAGCAGAGAGCTGAGGTGTGCCTTGCTCGCTAGTCCTGCTGTTAACTCTGAGGACAGTTTACGGAGCAGATACACAAGAACAATGACTGTGGCACATTGTACCCTTAGAGAGACAGAAATCAAAACAACCCAAACCAGCTGAAGCTACAGGAAGGAGAGAGCTTACAAAAGTGAGAACTTGTACTCTTCCTAATAGGAACAGTTGCTGTTGCTGTTCCTAATAGGACCCAAAGGGTGATGTGGCAGGAAAGGCTGTCTCTGTTGGGAAATACATAGAAGATGCAGAGCTTCTCGGAGCCATGGTCCTCAACACCCACTTCAGGTGTAGTCGGAGAATTAAAAGGATTGCTACTCCTGAAGCCTGGAGGATGGCATGGGACAAGAGATAAACATATCGCTCAGTTTTGGAGATGGGAAGCCATGTGGAGATGGGAAGCCTTGAGCATAGGCTGATCTTTCTCATTTGAAATGAATAAGAGAAAAGACAAAAAAGGAAATCCCAAATTACTTGGTAATGACATTGGAAATTGGCCTAATAAATACGGTTCAATATTTCTTTTGCATTGTCATTTTATTTCAGCAAATAAAATAGCTTAGAAATGAGATAGTATAATATAAAGGGCAAGTAAAGCACACCCATCATCGTGCAATTAAATTTGCTTTTCAGAGCAGGTCTTCAGTGAAAGAGTAAATCAAGTTCAAAACAACACATCCCTGTAAAATTGTAAAATATGAGTACATTGTTATCTGCATGACATAATGCCACTTCTGGGTTTGTAGTAAATTCATAGACTTCATTGGTTATATTATATGAATGTTAAAAGAAAAATAAATAAACATTGAATTAAGAATTTTAAAATAACACCAACAATAACGTCTAGAAAAATAGGAGCAAGGAAATAATAAAAATAAAAAGAAAGTGTGATCGGGCAGAATGGTAAAATATTAAGAGCACACGATTTAAAAGAGGAAAATCTGATAATATTCTTCCAATTTAAGAAAAGCTACAGAGAAAAAGTAAGCAAATTTAGAAACACTGAACAGCAATTGAAATATTGAGTGTGAAGTTTCACATACATTTCACTTTAAGGAATTCTTTGGCCCATGTATAAGAAGACCCATTATCAAGAGGATATTTTTTTTGTGTGTGCAGATTTTCTTTCCATATGCAACAACCATTGGAATCACCACTTTTTGGTGTTTACTTTTTTCTGGAGACTTAGTGACTGGGTCCTGAATGAGCAATTCAGAGCCCTTCAAGTATTTTGCAGTAAGGAGTAAGAACATGAAGGAGGCAGGCAGCCTGGATCCCATTTGGGACATTGTCCTATTGTCTATTTCCCCAGAAGCCAAGTGGCACAATACGTGCTTGGAATTATTTTCTCTGTGTCCCCTTGAAACTACAGGAACTGACTTTTCTTCAGTAGATCACAAAGCTCCCTCTTCTCTCATCAGTAGACATGAAAAAAATGCAAATAACCTTCCTGGGCATGCAGAATTGGAAAAAGAGAATAAACTTACAGCCCCTCTCTTTCCAGGTGCTTCCTTCTGTATCACAGCCTAGAATTCTTCACTCTCAATCCTTGATTAGGAAAAATCTTAAATAACCTGGGTTGTCCTTGAATCTGTTGTACATACCAAATGCTGAAGTGCCTGCTTTGTTCTGGGATTTGACCAAACAGGAGGTCAAGGGGCTGCTACTTTTCAGTCTCCTGTTCTCACTGTCATTAGTTATCCTTGGAAAACCTTAGCTGGGTTACATGACTTTCCTGGAGAGAAGATCGGATTGGAATAGTGTAAAGCTGCTGGGGAAAAGGAAAATTCTAAAGAAAAGTAAGATCTTGTGGTACAAGAAATATCACCGTCAAATCAGAATTGATAGATTTGGTAGCATGAAGGAGAAAGGTATAATAAAAAAGATTTTATGGCCTCTTGTCAATTTGATAAGGAAGTTCCTTCATAGAAGATACTAATCATCATCCCATGATTCCCTCACTCCTACTGCCCGAGAGCACATTTGAATCTCTCAATGCCATTCTGATTTTTTTTAATAATAATTTTTATTATGTTATGTTAGTCACCATACAGTACATCCCTAGTTTTTGATGTAAAGTTCCATGATTCATTAGTTGTGTATAACACCCAGTGCACCATGCAATACGTGCCCTCCTTACTACCCATCACCAGTCTATCCCATTCCCCCACCCCCTCCCCTCTGAAGCCCTCAGTTTGTTTCTCATAGTCCATAGTCTCTCATGGTTCATTCCCCCTTCTGTTTACCCCCCCTTCATTCTTCCCTTTCTTTTCCTACCAATCTTCCTACTTCTGATTTTTGACCCCGCTGTCTTTGATGAAATACTCAGGGCCTCATGCTCCATGCTATTGGTGATGAAGGGAGATTTGAGTCAGTTTTGTGTTATTGTCTATCTTACCTGTCTTGAAACATCAGAAGTTCCTGGCCTGTCTTTATTATAATCTCCTGCCTTTTCAGCTAACCTCAACTATATAATAGTTCTGGAACCACTGCCTCACAGGAGCCAAGAAAGTGGCCCAGGTGTGCACGCATTCCCTGTGGAGCCCAGCATATGCTGGAGCAGAATCTTGAACAGAAGATAGCACCAAGTCCTCAGAGTTATCTTCCCAACATTTGTATTAAAGATTCAAGAAAAGGGAATGAAAACAGATAATTTCTTTAATGGAATTTATCTCACTCTAAAACTATTTTCAGTGGGGGCATATTGGTTGGTCAAAAATAGTTTGCAGATGTGCTTCTTGCACTAAGGTTTTCAAATTTGTAATCATATTGGCTTTACATAATGATTTTTGCCTCAATTACACATACATAATTCCTAACTTCCTATGAGAAAATATGCCATAAAGACATTGCTTTTAATATTACAGTATTCATGATTATAATTTTAATGGTCACAAAATACATATTTAATTTCATGTTCCATAATTCACTCAACCATTTTCTAGTTCCTCGATAGTGTCTTTTTATTGTTACACTGATTAGGAAAATAATATGAAGATCAGTTCTTTACTCAGGTGTGATAGGAATATGAAAGAAATAAAGAAAAAAGAATGGCAAAACTACACACATTACTGCTCTGAACACTAGCCTGAAAAGATGGTTTACGTCCTTGCTACAGCTCTCTCTCTTTTTTTTAAATTAGGCTCCACACCCAGCATGACCACCAATGCAGAACTCAAACTCACGACCCCAAGATCAAGACTGAATCAGGATCAAGAGTCTGAAGCTCAACCAACTGAGCCGCCCAGGCGCCCCGCTGCACCCTTATTTTTGATAGATAAGCCACGCATGACATTGATTGAAAAATCGTGAAATTATACACAAGAATTCTGGAAGCTGTAGTTCAAGTAAGATAAAATACATAATTATTTTGTTATCAACGTTGTGTTCATATTTTTGAGGAGGTCACTAAGAGGACTTGACCAGTGTGTGACTCACAAGCTAGACCCAGGCAATCAGGCTCCTCACCCAGTCCACTGTTTTCGAATATACGTTTCACCCACCATTCCTGGACTAGGACTTGTTCCAAGGACTCAGGCTTGAGAGAGCAGTGTGTTGCTGAGACCACCTGGGTGCTGTATATGGCCAAACCCTGCCGGAAATGGCCAGCAATCCCAGTACCAATGGATGAAAGATTACTCCAAACTTTGCTGTGAAAAGAGAGGAGAAGCAAGGGGGTCAATGCTCAGAGACAAAGACCCTTTCTCTGCTTTGCTTCCTCTTTTATTGGCCCTTCAGGATAATCACAAATCCTTATCACTGTTTCTTGTGAGATAAGGGGTCTTACTGGAACTAGGAAGATCTGTTTATGGGAAAGATATGATATGCTAATCTGCATGTTCTAAGAGTTCTACTAAACACAGCCTAAAGGACAACACAGACATCTTTTAGATCACAGGGTGGCTGTTTGGGCTAAGAAAGCTTCAGGGAAGGCAACTCCCTGTGGCATTCCAACGACAGAGTGGTCCTACAAGCCTCAGCATTTCAAAGGCCTACGCCCTTCTCTGAAACCTCCCCTCACCCCCAGTGGCCTCTGTGTTACATTTTAGCTAGCCAGGTATTATGGCTGATTTCATGCTCCACATTAACCCCAACAAAACCCCATGAAGGCCTCTACATAAACTTTTAAGATTCCCGTGCTCAGGTGTAGAGAGATACTCATGTTGTGGTCACCCACAGAAGCCTGATGAGTAAGTTCCCTTGCTTACTAAACCTGTCATCTACTTGTCTAGAGTAGCCTGCCTCTTTCTATAGTTACTTCCTGCCATTCATGTTCAGGGCCATTTTGTGAGCTAACAACTGATGAGCCAGCCAGGAGATAGAGGAAATGGGTTTTGGAGAAGAGGTGTTGGCAGAAAAATCTGGAGTTAGCCATCGAGCTCTGTGTGGGGAGGCGTGGCCCATATACCACATACTTGTGGACCACAACGCAGTACGGGACCCCAGAAAACACCAGCTGTTCTAACACCTTTGTTTGAGAAACTGCATGTACTGCACTGTGGCAGAGAAGGGAAGCACATGGCGGCCACCATGGGGAGGCAACCACTGTGGGCAAATTGGAGGCCACCAATGCCCAGCTAGAGGCAGGAACTTAAGCTAGAAAGTTAGAGAAAGACGTTAGGTTAAAGAAGGTCATACAGGTGTCCACAACTCTGCAAGGTTTGGGGCTACAGACAAGGTGGGAGAGCAGAATAATAAGTTGGAGAACTTAGGGTGTCATTTTGCAAAGATAAGAGGGTTCAGGCTGCCATGGATTAGGGTTTGAGGGCTTGTATCAAAGCCTGATTTGAACAATAAGAGGTGTCATCAGGGGAAAGTGAACAGAATATAAGGGAGGATATTGTGATTGACAGTGAAACGGACAACGTGCCCCACTCCATCCAACCCCTAATACAGAAGAAAGTTTAACATAGTAATTACCCTAGGCTTTTGGTGAGTCAGTTGGACTCCTCTAAAAGAACTAGCCCCACAGCTCGGAGAATGGGAAGCAGATGGATGGATGATCACGAATGAGCACTTGTGTGGTCAGAATATATAGAAAGATATTTGAGTTCACCTGCAAGAACCACAAGCAGTCCTCCCTGTTTTCCATTTTCCAGCTCATAAGGTGCTGACACTCCCTGGCCATCAGGAAGCTGCTACCCAAGCTTGGGTACTACCGCTAGCAACTGACCCCACAGTAGATTCAGCAGATGACTGCGTAGAAAGAGCAGGCACTGTAGTGCCAGGCGGGTTGGTATATTGCCAAGGATACCAGATCGCCCTGGAAATAGTGACTTGATTAATGCAGGAACAGCATAGTCTCTGTTTTCTGAGCAACACCCAAGGCAGCTGCCAAAGGAGTCTGGCCAGCCGCCCGAGCTCCCAACTGGTAAGGGATTAAGAAATTGATGATAATGGCCCCATTCCTCTGAGTGAGGGTTTTAATGCCTTAGTTTGTGTAAACACGTTGTCTGGCCTACCCCAAGCTTTCCCTGTCACACTAAAAACAAGGCTGTCACCATCAGGGAATTTTAAAAGCTGAGTATCACGTATAGATACTCTCAACAAATACACAATGATCAGGGGTCGCATTTCAAAGGTCTTCATATGCAAGTTCAAGCAAAAGAACATGACATTGAATGGAGGTTCCATCCTCCCCTATAATCCATAAGCAGCAGGGTCGATAGGAAGAATACAATATTAAAGCAGTATCTTCAATTACTAACAAGTAAAACCATGTTTTCTGGGTGGGCAAAAGTACTGTCCAAGGCTTTCATACATTTTAATAATCAAATAATCAACCAGTAGGGCCTACTGCCCCACATGAGAGACTGGGGACTCCTGCCAGGACACTCAACACTGTACAGCCATGCGTGCTGCAGGAGATAGCGACCACTCCACTACTTAATGTGGATCAATGTGCCATGTCGCCAAGAGCACCAAGCTCCAACACACCTGGGAAACATGTTACCTACTGGGATTTGCAGTGGGGAGTCCCACCAGAATAGGTGAGTTACTTCACAGGGACGAAGAACTACTCAATCTCTATGGGGATCATGTTGTCCTGCTGTGAGCCAGAACTATGGAAGCATACTCTACCAGGAATGGAACACCCCCCCTGAAAGAAGGGAGAAAAGGGGGGTCTGGGTCTGGCATCTCACACCCCACATTCATCTCCCAGCTGAGAGTACTTTCTCCCCTGGCCAACATGCATGGTATGCACAACCTGGTTAGGTTCCGAAAGCTGCCGACCTCCCTCTCTCAAGGCCAGGTGGGCACATTGTGTTTTTCAGCGGTGCGATCATTTGGCCACCGTCTTTGTTCCCTCCCCCGACCTGGAGGAGACTATGTAGCACATGAAGAAGCCCCTGCTAAATTCACTTGACAAAATTAAATGATAGCCAGCAAAGCCTGTCTTTACTGAACACTAAAATGTTTCTAATGAGAACAGCTGTCCTCCAAAGTAACATGCACTTGGATATTATCACTGCTTCACCTGTGCAATTAATCCAAGCAGAATGCAGTGTGTTCATATCTCTTGAGTCTGCTAATGTATCATCTTTATTAAATTACTTGAAAACACTAGTGAATGCCCTGAGTGATCTGACTCCCAGCCTAGGGAACTGAATACATCAGTGGTTTGGATCATGGGGCTCTTGGAGAAAAATTTGTTACTTATTTTGGTAACTTTATCTTAATCTGTGTTTTCTCTTGCATGTGCCTATACTGTTGCTGTGACATCTGCTTCCAATGCCACCAGATAGACACCAGATGAACCCCAACCCCTCACCCCCCCAAATCAGGGAAACTCCTGCTCACTGCTCAGGGCACATTGCAGAAGAGGGGGCGGGGGAGACTGTAAGAGTCCGTCATGAGGGATGGAGCGTTGAAGGAGGTCATCAGGAGGAGGCGACTCCTGGTTGAGCCCACAGCTGGACCTGGGCTCCTTACTGCACCTGCACTCCTGCCCTTGGGGTGAACTTTCCGTTCATTCCCACACTAGGGGCTAATCCAAGGACAAAGCCTTGAGAGAATAAGATGGTAAGACCATTTGGGTGATCTGCATGACTGAATCCAGTTAAGGCGTCTTTATGAACTGTTAAGATTGTGATGGTCAGATGTGGAGATACGTTGAATTGAGGATAGAAAGGTTTTATTTAAAATAAAGGGAAGGGACTAGACACTACCTTTCCTTTTCTAATGCATACATATGATATTGAAAAAAAAATAAACTTCTGAGACTCAAGAAGTCCTGCTGAGGGACAGGCTCCAGAGACAGCTGAGAAGGATTCACCTCCATTTGCCCCCCATCCTGGATTCTTCTGTTACTAAGATGGTAGGTCTAAAGACCTTGAATTTGAGTTCTTTTTTTTTTAACAATTTTTTTTATTATATTATGTTAGTCACCATACAGTACATCCCTAGTTTTTGTTGTAAAGTTCCATGATTCATTTCTTCGTCTAAGAGTTCTGAACCTAATCTCCAATTCCCCGTAATGTCTTTCCCTGACACCGTGGGGAGGTCATTGGCCTCCAGGCCCTTGGGAGCCTTTGGCATTGGGAAACACGCCTACAGCTGAGCTCATCTGGAAAAGTTATAAGACCGGGAGAGACCTGAAGGCCTCCTCAGGTGAGGTAGGAGCTCACCCTCATCCCCGCAGAACCCGCGGTCAGGTAAGGCTTGCGCGGTGGGGCTCGTTTGTGTACCACTGCAGACGTTAGTCCTCACTCTTAGAGCTCACTTTTGTACGTGTCCTGTTGGTTCACTCCTTTAGCTTAATGCCTATTCCGTTAGGCATAGGAGTCTTCAGTTGGTCCTTATCTGCATCCAGAAGGCTCTCTTCCCTGCCTTTTTCCAGTTCTACCCAGGACGCTAATGGGAGACACACTCACACACGACACGGATGGGCTGACTTCAGGGAGTCTGTGTTCACCGCACCTGAAAATATCAACCTTAAAAATAAAATGGCCAGGGTCGCCTGGGTGGCTCAGTCGTTAAGTGTCTGCCTTCAGCTCAGGGCGTGATCCCAGAGTCCTGGGATCGAGCCCCACATCAGGCTCCTCCACTGGGAGCCTGCTTCTTCCTCTCCCACTCCCCCTGCTTGTGCTCCCTCTCTCGTTGGCTGTCTCTCTCTGTCAAATAAATGAATAAAATCTTTAAATAAAATAAAATAAAATAAAATGGCCAGTTGTTTTAGCAGCAAAATGAGTTTATTTAGGAATAGCAGAAAAATTACAATTCGAGACAAGCAAACGATATCAAACCATAGGCAAGTCTGAAGAGATCAAGGGAAGGTAAGCTTTTATTCAGTTTTAGGCGGACATTGGGGAGGGCGGTTTTGTACAAAAGTTTATGGAGAAGAAGGCGATTTCGAGGTTGTGGTGAATTCTTATTGGCTGCCGGCAGTGGTGAGTGTGTTGCTAAGACAGGGTTGCGGTTGTCCTTCTTTTTCTTAAAAGCAGGAGAGGGAAGAAATCAGAGAGGGAGACAAACCATGAGAGTCTCTTGACTCCTGGAAGCTAACTGAAGGTTGTGGAAAGGGAGGTGGGTGGGGGATGGGGCAACTGGGTGATGGGCATTAAGGAGGGCGCATGATGTGCTGAGCACTGGGTGTTATGCACAACTAATGAATCATTGAACACTACATCTGAAGCTAATGATACAATATATGCTGGTAAATTGAATTTAAATTTTTTTAAAAAGCGGGAGATACAATTCCTGTGTGAAAAGTGTCCTCCCTGTCAAAGGAATTCCCTCTCCTTGCTGGTTATGCAGGCTGCAACATGTGGCAGGTACATGGGAACAACTTCCCAATTCCACTGTAAATGTGGGTTCCTGTTACTCATTGTCACAGTCCCAACAGTGAAGTAATAATGCTGTGTTTCGTTCTACACAGTCATCCCGATGTCGAGGATACACATGACTTATATGTTCATCTGAATAACTCTGCTACTGTAAGGTAGAAACGTCATGTTTAAAAATGCTGATGAGGGGCACCTGGGTGGTTCAGTCGTTGAACATCTGCCTGCGGCTCAGGGCATGATCCCAGGGTCCTGGGATCGAGCCCCGCATCGGGCTCCTCCGCTGGGAGCCTGCCTCTTCCTCTCCCACTCCCCCTGCTTGTGTTCCCTCTCTCGCTGGCTGTCTCTCTCTCTGTCAAATAAATAAAATATTTAAAAAAATGCTGATGAATCCCACAAAGTATTAGCCAGTCTTCCTTAATCCAGAGATTGATAGAATGGTTGGTTATCCTGAACTTTTTCTCATGAAGAGAACTCTACATTTTTAATCATCAGGAGACTGTTACCATTTTATAAATCATATAAGTTAATGAAGATTGTATCTCACATCTCGAAGCCAAGATGTTATGTGAGGATGATTATTGCACTTTTTCAATCAAATGGGACCTGAGACATTTTGAAAACATATGTTCATTTGGCTAAGTTTATTAAAGTGGTCATTTGTTATATCTGAAATTTGTTTCATGACAGTATCCCTCCTTTTGTCTTCTGCTTATGTATATATTAACATATAACCCTGCACTGTCTTTAACTTTGATGTCCTGAGTACCAATGTTGGTATGTATGGTTCTACTACTAAAATGGTACAAAATGCCATTATGTATTTTCATAATGTATGTATTGATGTCCATTCTGATGACTTATTTATTTAAGAATGGATCGCTTTGAAGAGTTCCACTTTTAGGCAATTGTCTTCTTAGAGCTTTTTCTGCTCAAACAAGTTCATATCCAATCAATCACTGCCACATTTACTATCCATTCCCTGTGTTTCCTCTCTCCTTTCTTGAGGGTCAACAGTCAACACGCTTCATCTGCAGGAACACTGTATCCCCGCCTTCTGTTATCGTTAGACACAGAGCAGAGGACACTTAAAAAATTAAACTCTTGCCAAGGGTTTCTTTTTCTGATTGAATATAATCAATGCTGTCGCTATGATTATCATCATTAACACTGTCACCATTATTAGCTATATCAATTCCTATTTATATTTAAAGTGAAAGTATGTTCAGCCCATCTCCACAGTATTTAAATATTTCAAGTATTACAGTCTTTCTTAGTTAATATGATATGGTCAAGTCAGCATCATACCTTACCTGGCATTACTATGTGTTTCTCTGTGTTTTTTTTTTCTTTTCTTTCTTTCCTTTTTTCTTTTTTTTTAATATTTTTTTATTATATTATATTAGTCACCATACAGTACATCCCTGGTTTTTGAGTAAAGTTCGATGATTCATTAGTTGCGTATAACACCCAGTGCACCATGCAATACGTGCCCTCCCTATCACCCATCTCCAGCCTATCCCATTTTTCTTTTTCTACTTCTCTCATGTGTGTGTGCCCATGTAGTCAGGTAAACAACCGTCTCCTCTACCATAAACACAGATACAGTGATAAAACAGGTAAACGTGAAAAAAACAAGCAAAAAATCTTGCTCGTGTATTCTATAATTAATAAAGTAGAATTATTAAAAACTAGCCCGTATAGTTCACTTCATCTACCCACAGAATCGAATGTTAATTGCATAAATTTCTCCTAAGTGATGTGCATTAAAATCCTACTTAGGACAGAAAAATATTGCAGGTAATAGTACAAAAGAAATATTTATTTCTGCCTTATAAAGTGGCAGAAGAAAATAGCCACATAAGGTTTACGGACTTTGGGAAGCATTCATGGTTCTCACGGGAGATAGACATGATTTTCATGCGGAAACCCCAAAAGAATTCAGATACCAGCTGATAAACACCCCCCCACACACACACAGAGTGAATTAACTGTCTGCTCCTAGACATAATTTTAGGAATATTTCTTTTATGCTTATGATCCCAAAGTACTGACTTACCATCCATGGTGGAAAACCAGATACCTCTCTTATTCCCAACTGAAATTCCAGGAAAGGAGAGGTTTTAAAAGGTTCTATCCACAGATTTTAATTCCTCTTCAGGTCTGTTTGTATAATGAGACCAAGGCAGGTGGAGCACTGCTTTCTTTTGTAATCTTGGTTCACTGTACTCTTTCTAAAGATGCAAATTTTCTCTGGCTCCCCAGATTTACAAAATGAGCAATGAAGCTGTTAGATGCAAGCAAGAAGGTAGGGAATGCCATGCCCTCGTTATAGGAAGAATTCATGGGATCTTATTTATGAAATGTGTGACCTCACCTCCTAACTGTTTCTGTAACCAGCAACACAGACTTGGGCGACCTATTTGTTTTCTTTAATATGGCAAAGAGCCATGTGGCACTCTCCTGAGAAATATTCTTAATAACCAATATTTCTAGGAAGATTCTATGTACAGGCTGGGTTATAAATTCTTAATATGTATCATTTCATCTACTTCTCAAAGAACTCTTATGTTATAGATAGTATTACCACTACTATCCATAATGTGAAGGTACAAACTCTAGGCTCAAAGAGGTAAAATTATTTTCCGAGACCATACAGCTACTGAACCCAAGCAGAACCCATGTTTTTCTTTGTTTGTTCTGATACAGTTGACTCAGGAAAACAGCACTAGTAGGGCAAAATTCATGGACTGTGCAATTTCTTGCCTCCACTGATTTCAACTCTGTCTTGCTGCTTAATAGCTATTTCTGAAGAAAGTCACTTTCCTTCTAAAAGCTTGATACTTCATCAGAAAGATAAGGGTGAATGAGAATTTTTTTCATAGGGGTTGCATATGTTTTTAAGTTATTTATTTTAAATTGCAGCAGTTAACATACAATGCAACATTAGTTTCATGTGTACAAAATAGTGATTCAACACTTCCATACAACACCCGGTGCTCATCGCAGCAAGTGCCCTCCTTAATCCCCATCACCTATTTAGCCCATCCCCTCACCTCCCCTCTGGTTGCCATCAGTTCACTCTCTATAGTCAAGAGTCTGATGTGCTATATGCTGGCTAATGGAACATAACAATAAAAAATTTTAAGGGGCGCCTGAGTAGCACAGCGGTTAAGCCTCTGCCTTCGGCTCAGGGCGAGATCCCGGCATTCTGGGATCGAGCCCCACATCAGGCTCCTCCACTATGAGCCTGCTTCTTCCTCTCCCACTCCCCCTGCTTGTTTCCCTCTCTCGCTAGCTGTCTCTATCTCTGTCGAATAAATAAAACCAAATCTTTAAAAAAAAACAATAAAAAATAAAAAAAATTAAAAATGCACTGATTTTTCCCAATTTAGTCTAAAAAAAATAGAGTCCGTTTCCTGGTATGCCCTTCTTTCCCCCACTTATGTTTGTTTGTCTTATTTCTTAAATTCCACATATGAGTGAAATCATATGGCATTTCTCTTTCTCCGACTGATGTATCTTGCCTAGCATAACACTCTCTAAACCCATCCAAGTTGTTGCAAATGGCATGATTTCATTCCCTTTTATGGCTGAGCAACACTCCATCCTGTATCTATACCACATCCTCTTTATCAGTTCATTAGCTGATGGATATTGGGCTCTTTCCATAATTTGGCCACTGTTGATAAAGCTGCTATGAACACCAGGGTGCATGCAACCCTTTGAATTAGTGTCTTTATATCATTAAGGTAAAAACCCAGTAGCGCGATTGCCGGATCTCATCTTTGGTGGAGATGATCTTTAAAAGTGTTACAGTCCCGGAGGTACGGTAGTAGTCCTGTCAGTAGAAGTTAGCTATTGCTATACAGCTACAGCTTCCCAAACAGCGAGAGAACCTCACTGAGAATTATAGAATTTTCCCATGTGATTAATTGACCACAGTGCAACTAGATCATCTTTTAACAATATGAACACGATCATACCATTCACCCTCTCAAAAACACGTGCATTCAAAATTCGCTCTTCCATTTATTTATTTAGGAATAATATAGAACTTCTTTTTTTTTTAAAGATTTTATTTATTTATTCGACAGAGATAGAGACAGCCAGCGAGAGAGGGAACACAAGCAGGGGGAGTGGGAGAGGAAGAAGCAGGCTCATAGCAGAGGAGCCTGATGTGGGGCTCGATCCCATAACGCCGGGATCACGCCCTGAGCCGAAGGCAGACGCTTAACTGCTGTGCCACCCAGGCGCCCCTAATATAGAACTTCTTAAGATTACTTCTGTCTTGTTTCATAATGCTTTTCATATCAAGGCTTTATCCATCTCTGAACTTTTATTCTGCAAATTGTTATAAATTCCAAAACGTTTCATCCTTTCTTTTATTTCATGGTTTTTCTCCCTTTCTGAAATTTTTCTATCCCATCACAGCACCCAGTGCGGGCATTTTTCCCTCGCCTTTAGGATTGCATAAATATGACCTCATTTAATCCCTCCCAGGGAGCTTTCCCAACACAGGACACATGTAGCTGCATAGCAACATAATCTGGTCCACTTTATATTTTGATTGCACAGGGCAATATCTAGGATGGGCAGTTGTACAGGCACATAATCAATTTTTGAATACTTATTTATTAGAAATAAATTTATAAATTTAACAAAATAGATCCTCCTGGCAACAGCCCTTAAAGAACATTTACTTTACTCCACAACACTCAAATATTTTAAAAATTAAAAAAAAACAACAACCTTAGTTCAGAGATCAGAAGCAACTTAGTCACTATCATATAGCTAGTGTCTGATGAGGAACAGAATATGGACTTCCTGGACTCCGGTCTTGTTTTTTGGTCCACACTTTCAAAATGAAGTTAAGGGAGAATAAAGATACAGAAATAATGGAGTCATCATCATCATCTCTTAACAGGACACTGGGATTATGTATTGTTAGAGATTCTTTTTAAATAATATTTATTTTGTTATATGAGTCACCATACAGTACATCCCCAGTTCTTGATGCAATGTTCCATGATTCATTACTTGCATGTAACACCCAGTGCACCATGCAATATGTGCCCTTCTTAATACCCATCACCAGCCTATCCCAATCCCCCACCCCCCTCCCCTCTGAAGCCCTCAGTGTGTTTCCCGGAGTCCACAGTCTCTCATGGTTCATTCCCCCTTCTGTTTACCCCCCCTTCATTCTTCCCTTCCTTCTCCTACCGATCTTCCTATTTTTCATATTCCATAAATGAGTGAAACCATATAATTGTCTTTCTCTGCTTGACTTATTTCACTTAGCATAATCTCCTCCAGTCCCGTCCATGTTGCTGCGAATGTTGTGTAATCGTTCTTTCTGATGGCTGAGTAATATTCCATTGTATATATGGACCGCATCTTCTTTTTTTTTTTTTAAGATTTTATTTATTTATTTGACAGAGAGAGAGACAGCCAGCAAGAGAGGGAACACAGGCAGGGGGAGCGGGAGAGGAAGAAGCAGGCTCCTAGAGAAGAAGCCTGATGTGGGGCTCGATCCCAGAACACCGGGATCATGCCCTGAGCCGAAGGCAAACGCTTAACGACAGTGCCACTCAGGCGCCCCTGGACCACATCTTCTTAATCCAGTCATCTGTTGAAGGGCATCTCGGCTCCTTCCATGATTTAGCTATTGTGGACAATGCTGCTATGAACATTGGGGTGCATATGGCCCTTCTCTTCACTACGTCTGTATCTTTGGGGTAAATACCTAGTAGTGCAATTGCTGGATCATAGGGTAGCTCCTTATATAATCAGGGATGTAAGACTGTTCTCTCTACAAAGATAGGAACTCTGTGTGAATGACATTCACACTTCCCTAATCTCAGCACTCAATTCCCTTAGTGGACTGAAGAGGGGACACAAGCATAAGGATATGGGAGAGATTTTTCCACTTTCCACCTATCTCCATAGACTTTAATCCTTAAATTAGTTTTAGGTTGTCCTCTCCTAGCAACCATACCACACTTTATATTAGAAATGCTAGAAAAATTTGGTAGCTATGTTTTTATACAATATTTCATCTCTTGATTGAGACAGTGTTATGTGGGGAAAACAAATACCTGATATGAGTTTCTTATTATGATCTCTTGTCTGAAAGTTCACTAGTGCCTGTGTGTTTCTTTTTGATTACAGCTTTGAATAGATGGCGAAGGGAATTTATGTAGTCAACAGCATAAGCACAGAATGTCGACTTCATAACATAAGGCTCATGGTGATGGTGTGTTAATCCAGACTGTTTTACTCTAGACTATTGATTACTCCAAATGACACAGCATGGTCTTTTTCAATGGTAGTACCTACAGACCTTTTCTACTGAGTGGTTTCCCTGGTCTGGAAGAGTCTCATCCAGTGATTTCCATTTTGTTTTGTGCCCTCTACCTGATCGCTCTAATGGGGAACATCACCATCTTAGTGGTTATTCGGGTGGAACGGTCACTTCATGCACCCATGTACCTTTTTCTCTCCATGCTGGCTGCTACTGACCTGGGACTCTGTGCTGCCACCCTGCCCACACTGCTCAAGCTTTTCTGGTTTAATGTTCGTGAAATAGACTTTGATGCCTGCCTCATTCAGATGTTCTTCATTCATGTGTTTTCCTTAATGGAGTCCGGCATCCTCCTCACCATGGCTTTTGACCGCTACGTGGCCATCTCCAACCCACTCAGGTACACTACTATTTTGACCGATTCCACCATCGCCAAGATAGGTGTGGGGCTTCCGCTACGGGCTGTGGCTGTCATCTTCCCAGGACCCTTTCTCATTAAGCGACTCAGATTTTGTAAGGCTAATGTGCTCTCCCACTCCTACTGCCTACATCCAGATATCATTAAGCTCTCCTGTTCTGACCACCGAATAAATAGCGTCTATGGCCTCATCATCATTCTCATCACCTTTGGAGTGGACTCTGTACTCATTCTCCTCTCTTATTTGAAGATTCTGATCACTGTGCTAGGCATTGCCTCTCGGGAAGAACAATTCAAGGCCCTTAACACTTGTGTCTCCCACATTTGTGCTGTGTTGCTGGTCTATGTCCCTATGCTGGGGGTATCCATTATCCATCGCTTTGGGAAACATGTTCCACCCATGGTGCATATTATCATGGGTTATGTATACCTACTGATTCCTCCTGTTCTCAACCCTGTTGTATACTGTGTTAAAACCCAGGAGATACGCACCCGTATTCTAGGTAATCTCCTGAAATTATAGCAGAGTACTGCAGGGTCACTTTTATATTTCTGAGAATAATCCTTATGAAATCAACTTCTAACTTGAGCAAAGAAAACATATATCTCTGAGAAATAGTCATATGTCCACAATCTTCATGTACATATTTGTCTCTCACTCTTCTGGAAGTTTTTGAAGATGATAACAATATCTTATGACTTTTCATTTCCCTAAAGTAACTCCACAAAGAGATAATAAATAATCATACCAATAAAGGATGAGTTCTCAATCATCTATGTTGTCAGAAAGCCCCAATATTCATGGAAACCAGTGGATTAGCTGGAAGATGTAGAATGCAAATGACAAGGCGTCCAGCAGAGGCCGTGCTATCACCTGGCCCCATGCAGTCTTCAATGTACCTTCTGATGATATCTTCCATGACTGTCTCTCCCATGACTTTTTATAGCTATCTTTGAAATTATATAATTTTCTCAGCTTTCACTTGTGAGAGTTTTATCTTTAGATATTACTTTAGAAGTATATTATCCTATTTTACCATGCACTGCCTCATCTTCTTTGACATCTACTGATAGGCACACACATAAAGCCTAGAAATCCAGGCCAGAAAATAAAGAACAGACTGAAAATCTGACATGAACTTGTATTACGGCATGCCAGGTACTACTCTTTATCTCATATTTTTATTTGCTAATTTGCATTCTCCTGATGTATGAAATTATGTAACTAAACGTAAGTAAAAGGAGGCTGTTGACTCAGTGTCTGTTGGGGAGTGTGCTGCTGAGAAGTTTTGGTAGAGGGAAGGTACTTGTTATTTGAATAGCACTCACTTTGAATAGTTTTTGCCTCCAAGGAGTCATTAAAATAATGATAAGAACAAGAAATAACTGCCTCAGGTTGGTTGCATTTGCAGCATATCGCAGCAAGACGAACAAGGAGATTAAGGAGAGAAGGAGAATAAGAAGGCTTTAGGGTCTTATGTATTTCTCACCTCATGTTAACTGATTTCTATGACTTTCCTGTATCTATTGAAGGAAAACCAACAAAGAAACAGATTTCTACAACATTATACTTACAAAGATTTCTGGACATGAATAGGAAATTCATAGTAATTCTAAATGGTTGGATGGTAAAGTCAGAGCTTGCAAATTTAACTCATGACCTCACATGTGCCTGTAAACAATCTAAAGCCAGACCTGGACACTCTGTCTAGACACTCTAGAAAGCCAATGGACATTTTCTGCCGTTGTTATTTTTAGTTTCTCATTTGTCATTTTCATTCTTTTTATCATTCCAGAACTCCTGAGTTTTGGATCTCAATGTCCTTATCTTACTCGGGAAATACTTTTTTCTTTTTCCTTCTTTTCTTTTTTTACTGTAGAGTATGTATCTCTTTCATTAAGACAGGGAACATCTATCTTTCACTAAGTGTCCATACTAACAAGAAACCCAGCATACATGTGATCTACAAAATATGTATTGAAAAATCAAGAAATAAATATATGGCCACAAATTATTTGAGACATAAACCACAAGTAGACAAAAAAATCAATGTCATAATCTAAACAAGGAACGAATGACATAGTAAAGGCCATAGGGAAAAAGGTTGCATACATGATTTTTCTCTTGGAACAATAGGACATTTGTGATTAGACATGACTCTGTGAGATCAACAGCAAAGGTGAGGCTGAGACTGTATTTGGCATGTAGGAACATTCTAAATGAATATCATTTTATTGAACCTGCTTTGAATGTTCCTCAGTGGAAAATGCAGCATAGTTCTATATTATCCAGTGTTTTCTGACTGATGGATGTGGTAGTTCATGGGTGTCAATAGAAGAATTTCATGATAATTTCAGATTGGTGAATTAAAATAGGTGACCTACTGGGTGCCTGAGTGTCTGTCAGTTAAGTGTGGGACTCTTGTGTTCAGCTCAAGTCACAATTTCGGGGTCATGAGATCCAGCCTCGCCTCTGCCGCACGCTTGGTGAGGAGCCTGCTTGAAATTCTCTCCCTCTCTCTCTGCCCCACCCCTCACTTGTACACATGTTCTCCCTCTTTCTCTCTCAAGTAAGTATATAATAAATAAATCCTTTAAAAATAAAATTAATAAAATGAAATAGGTGACTTACTAAATCACTTTGCACTAAGAGGGCATGTGACTTCAGGGTTAAGGAGTACCTGAAGGTACAAATATAATTAACCTGAAAATAAAAAATACATATGAAGATAAACTGCATTCTGTTACATCTCTAACCACTGAGCAGCATCATAATTATTTATCTTCACTAATGGAATATTATTATCTTACTGGTATTCTGTAACGATTGCGATGAATTGTCTCACTGGTCTGGCTCATCGACATTTAATCAGTCAATTGTTGTTTTTTCCTCAAGTACACATATATACATAGACTCATTTTAATTAACAATGTGTATATTTCATTGATCTTTTCATGTACAATCGCCACCAAAAACCATGGCTAGGAATGACCATTTTATATACTCCTCTCCTAATTAAGGTGGTGTATCTATACACATGAACAGTTAATACTTGATGACTAGAAGCTGTTCTCTTGGTATTGGGATTATATACAGTAACAGGAATGATCAAAGGAAAGAACATTATAGGAGTTGCCCATGAATTTTAACTGATACTTGGGTAAGCCAATAGCGGTTACCATCATCTCTTTCTCTTATTCTTCTCTATGTATTGTAAAAAGAACGTGGGATTCTGTGCTAAATCATCATGGAAATAAAAAATCGCTTGCTGTGCCAGGTCAGGCACGAACAGTTTGGTAAGGGAAATAGATCTATGGAAATGGAACTATTAAGGATTCTAAATAAAGCCAAAGACATTTATTCCCCCAGGTAAGACTAAAGAAAGCCAGAACTAGGGAAATCTACTTGACTTTTATCTTTTAAAAATTAGCTATGAAATGTCATTACCTGACCGTGTTCCTGTACTCACCAGCCCTGGCCCTTTCTATTCCTAAGGAAACTAAATATCTTCAGAAAGGGCAGAACATGTGTATGAACTTTTAAAAGATAAGGCAGATGTACCATGAGGATCGATAACTTCTGCTTCAAGCCCTAATATGCTCTTATGTCAAGATAAGATTTCTCCCATGATTAAGAAAGAAAAAGTAGATATACAAAGACATTGATACAACAAGAAATATAATATTAAATTCCCTGGTAAATACAGAGTATCAGGAAGCAAAGACACATGGGTTTAATATATTGCATGAAAAATTAATGGATAAAGGACCTTGGAAATGGAAGGGAATAGATGGAAATGATTCCTAACACACTCTGCTCCAACATATTCATATTTAGAGGGAATTTACATAGCACATGTTAAGTCAAACTGTATTGTCCCACTCTCTCCTTTAGGACCTTCTTGTGATGCTCCGTTGCCTCTATTTCTGTTCTTTACTCTTTTGTTGGCAACTCTGACGCTATCAAACCTAGAGTAGACAAATCAGTATGTGTTTAAACCATTTAGTTGATGTCATCATTGCCTTGAGGACATGCCTACATCATAGCAGAACTGATTTTTGTGGGGAAAAGCAGGTGGAGGACTCCTTGGCGGATCTGCTTGGTCTTCACACTATAGATGATGGGATTGAGCACAGGTGGAACCAACAAGTAGACGTGAGCCATGAAGACATGGATGAGTGGGGAGGAGTGTTTGGCAAAACGATGGACAATAGAAAGCCCTATCATAGGCACGTAAAGGATGAGTACAGCACAGATGTGGGATGCACACGTGTTGAGAGCCTTAAGCCTCCCCTCACGTGATGCAATTCTTAATATTGAGTGAAGGATGTACATATAAGACACAAAAATACCCAGAGAGTCCATGCCCCACAGCACAGTGATCAGAACCAATCCATATATAACATTAAACATGGTGTCAGCACAGGCAAGGCGAATCATGTCCTGGTGCAGACAATAGGAATGAGAAAGGATGTGGGAGTGGCAGAAAGGAAAGAAGGCCAGCCGGACCAGAAGTGGAATCATGGCAAAGGCACTCCTAAGCAGAGCTGCGATTCCAATTTTAGTGATAAGTCTTGGGGTGAGAATGGTAGCATATCGTAGAGGGTGGCAGATAGCCACATAGCGGTCAAAGGCCATGGCCAAGAGCACAGTTGATTCTGTGGAGGAGAAAGTGTGAATAAAAAACATTTGGACCACACAGGTGTTGAACTGGATTTCCCTGGAAATGGACCACAGCACCCTGAAGAGTGATATCATTGTGGGCATGGACATGCCCATGTCAGAGAGGGAGAGCATGGCCAGGAAGTAGTACATGGGCTCGTGGAGCCTGGGGTCTGTCCGGACAATATGCAGGATGGTGCAGTTACCCGTTATTCCAACAAGGTAGAGGACACAGAATGGAATGGATATCCAGTGGTGAAATTCCTCATAGCCAGGGATACCTGTGAGATAGAACGTGGAGGACAGGGTACTACTGGAGTTTAAGGTTGCCATGGAGCTCACTGTTAAACCACAATCCAATTTCAGGATCGCGCTGCAGTGGGGAGGGCAATGATGAGATCAGCATCTCAGTCTGGAAAACAAAACAAAACAAATGATCTTTCAGTGCTTTTGGTAAACACTCGTCTATTCACCTCCACATTTTTGCTCTTTCTTCATTGCATTGATGAGCATGGTGAGTTAAGTAAATTATCTACTTTACAACCACAAGGACATTTCCTTCTGCCTTTCAGATGCAGACCTATTGACATCATTTCTAAATATGGATAATCTTCTTCTAAAGACACTATAAGGAACAGCACACACACACACACACACACACACACACACACACACACAAATGGTTCTAGTTTACATCTTTCATTCTATAATTTTCTTCCAAAATTTCCTTGGCTAGGGCTACTGATCTTAACATCAGCCTGTTTTGTTTGTTTGCTGGCTTGTTTGTTTTATGACTCCTGTAGTGATTTACACACAATGCCTTGCTCTGCCTAAGCCACATAGATTTTCAATAATACTAGAACACCACTCAAGGAGGTATCCTTACAGGATTCAGGCAAGTATGGGTCAGCAGTACTTATTAACATAAGCAGGTCTTACTAACATATCCCCAGTTGTATAATTGAGGCCACAGGCATGGACTTGGACTAGCATTGCCAGGAGCTAAATATGGGTTAAAATAGACTTAATTATAACAATTTTGAATTTTAAAAAATTATAAAAATGAAATACGGAATTTTATATGTAATGTTCTTATTGTAATGAAATACATTATTTAAGCAAAGTAAATTGCCTCTGACTCTGATATTAAAGATTCAAAACCTTCTTTCTATTAAGTTTCAGATCCAATCAGTCATTTAGAGAGTGGTGCCTTCTATCAAAGGAAAAAGAAAGAAAGAAAGAAAGAAAGAAAGAAAGAAAGAAAGAAAGAAAGAAAGAAAGAAAGAAAGAAAGAAAGAAAGAAAGAAACTATAAGGAAAGAGGGAGTCGAAACTCCTGCTTCAAAGCAAAAACAAGAGAAAATAAGAAAACTCAAAAACTATAATGCTCAGGAAAAGCATCTGACCTTGATACAAAATCTTTCCTACTCAGAACAAATGAGAAAATATATTTCCCCACAATAGATTCCAGTACTCCTTCTGTGGTCAAGAAAAACATCTGTGAAGTAAGAAAGATGAGCCACCTCTCAAAATCCCACTTGTCCATCACTTGCTAAGAATCCCAGCTCGCCAAAATGCTGTCCTGAGAATTTACAGTCCAGGAGACAGATTACTTCCCATCATCAAAGAATAAACTGGTCTCTTCCTATCATGTAAAGTCTACTTTGGTCCTTAGGGAACTTCACATCCCCTTCAATCTTCTCGAGGTCCACACAGATAAAACCTGAATTCAGCAGTTTTGACTGGAATGATTAATAATCACAATTTTCTAGGAAAATGGAAGACCTGTAATCAAGAAATCAAATAAGTAAATGCCAGAGATGAATTCCGTCTCTCTGACTACTCACATTACAACTGAATACCGCTCACATATTGTATGACCTGGTGCCTACGGTCCTGCTATTTTCTTCAGTCTGCCTGGCTTATTACCACCACCAGTTCCTGCTTCTCTTGTCCTGGGCTTGTCTCTCTCACCTTCCTTTCTACCTTTCTATACTTGCACTCATTACCTTCAATGCCATGATTTTCCAATATTATTACTTCTTTTTGTTGATTATTTTCCAATATCTCATCCCTAATCCAAATGTAGAAATCTGCCTTCTTTTTACCTCACTGCTTAGTCAGTTCAGACCTTTTCTCTGATTTTAGAGTGGCTCTCTCCCTCTGCCAAGAAGAGGTGAACTTGAAGTTTAATTAAAAAAATAGAAGATACCTGACCTGGAGGCCAGTCTGAAGCAGCTGTATCATCTCCATGACTTTCTATTGAGGTTTCAGGAGACAACTGTCCACCATCCCCCTTGTTCAGACTCTCCCTCTGCTTTCACAAGCCTATCCACATCAGGAAAATTCTGGTTCCAACATTTCCTCACTTTTTAAGTTGGACGAATGGCTTATTTTCCTCTGTAGCAAAGTAGCCTCATCTGTGAACTGTAGGGAAAAACAATTTGACAGGATCGTGCTTCAGATTAAAGGAGCTACCGTGGGTAAAACACTTAGCATACAGCCTTACATTAGTGAACAGAAAATAATCGTGATAATGATGACAGACAGCAGTGACAATAACGATATTTCTTTGACGTGCAATGGGAGGTAGGAAGACATGTGGAGACTCTGGAGTATCCTTCCAGAGAGGACACACCCTGAGAGGGCATCTCAGAAAAGTGACCTAATGGGCTGAGGCGTGGGAAAGGAAGGATATCAGATTCATCTGTTTCATCCAGTGAAAAGTTAGTATAGCCATAGGTATAAACTGCTTCATGTTCTTTTTCTCTACCCCCAAATTCTTCCTGTAATTTTGATGGCTTTATTTATATATTTTTTCATCCTACTCATTGCCAATTTGGGAAGGAAATTAAAAAAAAAGATACATCCCAGGATAAAATGGGAAGTCTCTCTAAGAAAAGGAATGAGATTTGGGACTGCGATGAGCCTGGAATCTGAGCAGCCATGTTAGTATTGCCTTCTGAAGTTGTAACATATATTCTGAAGTAACATATATTCAGTAATATTCCACATAGTCCCTAAGATCTGCCCTGCCTATTATTCCACAACTCCTTATATTTGACATGGGTTCATTTTGACTGCCCAGTTCCTATTGCTTCTGATCCTCTAAGTTCAAATTCATTCACATAGCCTTGTGATGTCTTCTTCCATTCCTCAGAGGGGGAGGATGGTGTTTGAAGAGTTCGTTTATAAACTCAAAAATCAGAAGAGGCTATAATTTGGGGTTTAGACCTCTGAGTCACAATTAATGTCATATTAAAAATCACTGATACTTGGGATCCTAAGGGACTTTGAAGGCTATTTGATACAATCCCAGTCACACTCTGGAATCTCCATTCTGTCATGTCAGAAAAATAAATCGTCACCCCATGTAAGTATCACATCCTGCCCATGGACACAGAGACCACCTACCATAAAGGTCTAGAGTAACTCGGGCAAGTCCAATCTGAAAACTCTGACCGAGTCTGGCTTGAATACTGTAAGAATGAGTATGAACAATGAAGGTATTTTGGTGAAAATTATGTCCTATAATGAACTGAGAACCTTTCTCTTCTGGAACAGTCGCCTGATCGTCTTTCTCCACTCTGGTTGTCCACCCTCCTCTCTTTTGTCTCTGTGTTTTCCTCTTACCTCCCACTTTTATTGTCCCCAGTCCTCACTTACCTGGCAGAATAGTTCCTCTTGTCATTAGAGACCATTCTAATTCTCAGAGCAAGAAGGATCAGTTCATAAGTCTTCCTCCAGTCCTCTGAGGTATGAGGCCCCAGGATTAATGCAGGACAGCGTGTGTAACTCTGTCAGTGCCACCAGTTCAGTTTGGTTTCTCCCCACCACTCAGGCTGCAGCAGGGTATGGCAGTTTGGGAATACAGGGGCAAGAAGGCTGTTGAGATTCTCTAATGCTTATCGCCTCAATGTCTGGGAACAAATGAGGTAGTGCCATGTAATATGAAATACTAGTTTGTATCCAGAATATGATGGGGCAGTAAAGATTTTTGGATATGGTGTAGCCAACGAGAGGGTCTTGTTAAATACCTAAACTGGGGAGGGACACAGAGTCTGTGCCCTAAGAGCTGGAAGTGACTCTAGTTCAGTTCTATTACTATACACTGGTTGAGAATGAGACTCAGTCATGCGATCTGCCTCCTTCAACATCATACAGCAGTGGGTACATGGAAACTTGTGTTCCTTCCACTCAATTTTGCTATGAACCTAAAACTGGTATAAAAAGTCTCCATTAAAGGGGCGTCTGGGTGACTCAGTCATTAAGTGTCTGCCTTCGGCTCAGGGCATGAGCCCAGCATTCTGGGATGGAGCCTCACATCAGGCTTCTCTGCTGGGAGCCTGCTTCTTCCTCTCCCACTCCCCCTGCTTGTGTTCCCTCTCTCGCTGGCTGTCTCTCGCTGCCAAATAAATAAATAAAATCTTTAAAAAAATTCTCTATTAAAAACCACATAATAAGCAATGAAACCAATGTCATCACTCAGATCTGATTGCCTGGTATGGTACTTTTTTCTCTGTGCCATAGAGTTCTTCCTAATGACACAGATTAATATGTTTAATAAATCTAAAAAGAGAAGATTTACTCAACTATTAAAACTCTCCCTTTGCCAACAGTACTGACTCCTAAATGTCTATTTGTGATTGAGCAGTGCAACAGGTTGGCCTGTGCACTAATGAATAAGCAGAAATCTATAATTAGGGTGGATGTTCCATTTGTAATGTCAGCCCTGTTTAGTACAGAAACTACTTCTAAAAATGTGGTCTCATATGAATTTTTCCAACTTTGGTGTTGATTTTGGCAATATTGATCTAATTATACTGCTTAGCATCCCTCAGCAAACAAAAGTCTAGGATCAGATTGATTCCCAGGGGTTTCTACCAGACATTTAAAGAAGAGTTAATGCCTATTCTCCTCAAACTGTTTCAAAAAATAGAAATGGAAGGAAAACTTCCAAACTCATTCTAGAAAGCCAGCTTTACCTTGATTCCAATACCAAAGGCCCCACTAAAAAAGAGAATTACAGGCCAATATCCCTGATGAACATCGATACAAAAATTGTCAATAAAACATTAGCAAATCAAATTCAAGAGTACATTCTAAGAATTACTCACCACAATCTTGTGGGATATATCACTGGCTGCTGGGGTGGTTCAGCATTCACAAATCAATCAACAAGATACACCACATTAATAAAAGAAAAGATAAGAACCATATGATCCTGTCAATAGATGCAGAAGAAGTATTTGACAAAATACATCATCCTTTCTTGATAAAAACCCTCAACAAAGTGGGATAGATGAAACATACATGAACATCATAAAGGCCATGTACAAAAGACCCACAGCTAATATCATCCTCAATGGGGAAAAACTGAGAGCCTTTCCCCTATTGTCAGGAACCAGACAAGGATGTCCACTCTCACCATTACTATTTAACGTAGTATTGGAAATCCTGGGCTCAGCAATCAGACAACAAAAAGAAATAAAAGGCATCCAAATTAGGAGGGAAGAATCAAACTTTCATTATTTGCATACAATATGATACTTTATGTAGAAAACCTGGAAGACTCCGCCAAAAAAATTCTAGAACTCATACGCAAATTCAGCAAAGTTGCAGGATATAAAATCAATGTGCAGAAATACTTATACAACAAGTACTAAGCAGCAGAAAAAGCAATCAAGGAATCAATTCCACTGGCACCGCACCAAAAACAGTGCGATACCTAGGAATAAACCTAACTAAAGAAGCAAAAGATCTGTACTCTGAAGACTATAGAACACTTATGAAAGTGATTGAAGAGAACACAAAGAAATAGAAAAGAATTCCAAGCTCATGGATTGGAAGAACAAATATTGTTAAAATGTCTATGCTGCCCAAAGCAATCTACACATTCAATGCAGTTCGTATCAAAATAACACCAGCATTTTTCACAGAGCTGGAACAATCATAAAATTTGTGTGGAACCACAAAAGATCCCAAATACTCAGAGCATTTCTGAAAGAGGAAAACAAAACTAGAGGCATCATGATTCCACATTTCAAGCTATATTACAAAGCTGTAGTGATCAAGACAGTATGGTACTGGCAACAAAAACAGACACAAAGATCAATGGAACTGAATTAAGAACCCTGAAATGGCCCCACAACTATACAGTCGACTAATATTCGGCAAATCAGGAAAGAATGTCCAATGGAAAAATGACAGTCTCTTCAACAAATGGTGTTGGGAAACTGGGCAGCAACATGCAGAGGAATGAAACTGGACCACTTGCTTACACCACACACAAAAATAAATTCAAAATGAATGAAATGCATGAATATACAGCTTTCCAAAGAAGACATCCCGGTGGCTAACTGACACATGAAAAAATGCTCAACATCACTCATCATCAGCGAAATACAGATCAAAACCACTATGAGATACCACCTTGCATCTCTCAGAATGGCTAAAATTAACAATACAAGAAACAACAGGTATTGGTGAGGATACAGAGAAAAGGGAAATCTCTTGTACTGTTGGTGGGAATGCAAACTGACGCAGCCACTATGGAGAACAGTTTGGAGGTTCTTCAAAAAGTTAAAAATAGAACAACCCCACTATCCAGCAATTGCCCTAGTAGGTATTTACCCAAAGGATCCAAAAAAGAGGTATATGCATCCTGATGTTTGCAGCAGTATTATCAACAAATAGCCAAGCAATGGAGAGAGCCCAAATGTCCATCACCTGATGAAAGGATAAAGAAGATGATAGATAGATAGATAGATAGATAGATAGATAGATAGATAGATAGATAGATAATAGATGTAGAGATAGAGATATATGGTGGAATATTACTCAGCCAGCCAAAAGAATGAAATCTTGCCATTTGCAACAACATGGATGGAGCTAGTGTATTATGCTAAGTGAAATAAGTCAATCAGAGAAAGACAAATACCATATGATCTCACTCATGTGTGGAATCTAGGAAAGAAAAAAATGAACATAGGGAAGGGGGGAAAGAAAAAATGGAGAGAAGGAAACAAGCCATAAGAGACTCCTAGTGATAGTGAACAAACTGAGGGTTGATGGAGGCAGGTGGAAGGGAGGATGGGCTAGATGGGGGATGGGCATTAAGAAGGGCATTTATTATGAGGAGCACTGAGTGTCGTATGTAAGTGATGGATCCCTGAATTCTGCTCCTGAAACCAATATTGCACTGTATGTTAACTAAGTGGACCTTAAATGGAAAAAAAAAGAGAGAGAGAAAGAAATTTTAAAAAAGAGAAAGAAAGAAAAAAGAAAAGAAAAAAAAATAACACCTAACAACTATGTCATGTATTCACTGAGCTCAGATGTTGTTTATTGCACATATGCCACAACTCACTAATCTTCAGTCACTGCTGTATTTAATACTTTCAAGTGAGAACTGGCTTTTTCAGAAATTGATGCCCTCAGTATAAGTAATAGTCCTCCTACAGAAAATGTACTCAATTACTAAAGAAATTTACCATGAACTGATAGTCTATGAAAATGTGAGATTATTTATACCTTAACTGTAGGAAAACCCTCACATTTCCATCTTCGAATATCTTAAGGACTTGCCAGACAAATGATCTGAACTCACCGCCTTCACTGGCACTGGATGCCTCATAATTTTCCTTATACTTTAAATCTCTTTGGTATCGTTTAAGTTTTATAGAATCAAGGATCCCAAATTAAAGGGTTTTCATTAGTCATTGCTTTCATACTCTTTTGCTGCAGGGTCTGTATATTCCTCAAGTATACAATGGAAAGAAATAAGAAAACAATTTTGTTTTCCACTGCCAACATCTTTAACAACCTTAGGTCATAAGTTCAATTTTGAATGAGTCACTATGATGGGGAGACTGTGATGGGCAAATATCCACATTTAGAGCTAGGGTTAGAGTACTACCTAGGCTACAAGCCTGAGAGTGGATATAAAAATGAAAGTCGAAGTGGTTCCTATGACAAGGGCATGCTCATTCTATTTCCCAAATCTACCCTGCTTTGTGTCCTGACCATAACGGACTGCATGAACAGCTCCTTTCACTCTCTGGCTTCTGGTTGGACTTAGTCAGTGATGGGAGCTGTAAACAGGAATACAAAAGAACATACGGTTGAGGTGTTTACTCTCCTGGATCCCCACCAACCCCTCATAATGGCTGCATCTCTCTACAGAAAGGGGAAGTGGAGTCAAGTGTCCTTTTCCACGTGATGTCTTTTCTAAGTTTGGGCAAACTCTTTTTCCTTTGCCTCATTGGGACTAGTGATGATTCCTCATCTGGAATTCTATAAATATAGATACAGATACAAATATAAGTATAAACCTTCTTCATTTTCCTTAATCTTGCCAACATATTTTCAATGACTCCTGATCCTTTGATAAAATTCTTGAAATTATCCAGTTTGAGTGTGGTGTATGTTTCCTAACAAATCCTTAATTAATCCAAAAGAGAAATGTCTATTTCATATACATGTATATATCTGTCACTTTCATCTCTGCGTTGACCACCATGACTATCACTATCTGGAGTTGATAAAGTGTTGAATTTTTAATATGTCATTTTTTCTTCATTGTTTTCCTACAAGAAAACTGATGCCCATTTTTTGATTAATGAGGTACAATCATTTTTTTTTTCAAAATCGGGGATCCCCTCAGAGAAGCCAGCTGCTCAAGTGTAAGAAAGAAAACTTCAGCTAAGTCATTGCATATTTAGTTTTCCCACATACATCAGTCATAAAAAGCTGGCACTGAGAAAAGACAAGAAGATAGAGCAGGTGACAGATGCAAGAAAATACCAGCATTCAGAGCCTCGTTATCCTTACGGTACTAGAGTGAAAAATAATTAGCTTAGATTCTGTTTCAATGCTCTTTCTAATTGCTTCTGATACATTTCTATTCTCTCATTAGAGTGTACACTTTAAGAGTCAATGTTGAAAATTTGTTTCCTCTCCTTTCCAAGGGAATTAGATGAGACAGCAAGAGTCTTGGGCTGTTTTCGGCATCTCTCTTACTCTAGTTGGTTTAAAGTTCTGAAGACATTTTTCCTCATAGGAGTGTACACTGACCAAGGGGGTTTGATATATTCAATACTCAGCAAGAGCATACAGCCCTGTGAGTTGAAGTGTTGACTGGTGTGGTGAAAACTAACCCAATGCATTCACCACCCAAGCTTTTTCTGACATTCATTCCAACAGAAGTAAAGCAAAGAAATGCAATCTTATTATTTATTCTATATATAAACTGAAATACCCATTTGATTATGATTTGGCTCAAAACCTCAAGAATTAGGTCTACTTTGCTTCATTTGAAGGAAACTGTACCCAGTTACCCGTGCCCAGTTGGCTACATATTATCTCTGTTACTCTTGCATAGTTAACTTCTGTAAGTCTTAGTTTTAACATGGAAAATTGGGTTTCTCTTCAAACCTGAACAAAAAATATCTCCATAAATGTTTTGGATGAAATGAATTTCTTCTCACTGAACCTCCTTGTATCAGGGTTTTGAGATGCTTTAAAGCTAGGAAGTCATGACAGAAACAAGTACAATGTTTTTCTTACAGAGATATGCAGAATTTATTAACTATCATGTACTCACTATAGATCAAATGTGTCCAAGAAATTCTAAGCTGGTTATCTTCAGAATGAAGGTCATGGATGCAAAGGTCAAAATAACAGAGAATCTTATCCCTTCTAAGTGTAAGCAAGTCCAACCCTTTTGGGTGCTAATATCCTTAGGAAGCCTTGGCGAATCTGCTTTGTCTTGATGCCATAAATGATTGGGTTAAGTACTGGCGGAACTAACAGGTAAATATTGGCCATGGTTATGTGGACAAGGGGGGAGGAGTGTTTTGCAAAGCGGTGCACTAAGGAAAGCCCTATCATGGGCACATACAGAATGAGCACGGCACAAATGTGGGAAGCACACGTATTGAGGGCTTTGAGCTTCCCTCTCTGGGATGCAATGCCTACCACAGAATGGAGGATGAAAGCATAAGATAACAAGATTCCTAGAGAATCTACTCCCCAATAAAAAGCAACAACAAACAAGCCATATAAAATGTTGAATGAGATGTCGGCACAAGCCAACTGGATGACTTCTTGATGCAAGCAGAAAGAGTGGGAGAGAACATGGGAGTGACAGAAGGAAAATGTGGGAATACGAACAAGAATAGCAGGGAGAACGATGGAGCATCTGATTACAATGAAGACCCCTATATAGATAATGCATTGTGGGGTGAGTTTGCTGGAATACCTCAAAGGATCACAAATGGCCACATACCGGTCAAAAGCCATGGCTAGAAGCACAGCTGACTCCATCAGAGAAAAAGTATGAATAAAATACATTTGGACCACACAAGCATTCACCTCAATCTCCCTCGCATCAAACCAGAAGATTTTTAATACTGTGGGCAGGGTGGAGAATGACATGCCCATGTCAGTGAGGGACAGCATGGCCAGGAAGTAGTACATGGGCTCGTGGAGACTCTTGTCTGTGTGGATGGTGTGAAGGATTGTGGAGTTGCCCACTGTTCCAATCAGGTAGCACACACAAAAAGGGATGGAAATGAAGTGATTAACATTCTCGTAGCCAGGAATCCCAGTGAGGTAGAATGAAACCAACTGTTCAGTACTGGAGTTAGAATCTGCCATGAGGCTGTCCCAAGTAGTCATTTTCCTACCATAAAAATGTGGGCTCCTAGAAGGAAGAAAAATACAAGCATTGAGAAGACAGCAGCTCATGTTTCTACATTAGGTTTTTTCTGAAGTCTTACTGCTTTGTAGAGACATTGTCTATACAGTTTGTAAAATGATTTTGAAAAATTACTCAAAGACACCATCCTCTTTTAATATATTAGTTTTTAATCCTTTACACGGTTTATGGTTATATAGTTTTCTGTCAATCTGTTATTCCATTGATTCTGGATTTTGAGTCATTCACAGGATACTCTTCCTTCCCCTAAATTTATAATATATTCTCCTATCGTTTCTACTAATATTTTTGTAGGTTGGTTTGTTTCTATTTATTTTTCATCATTTACTTGCCATTTATTTTTGTGTATGATGTTAAGTAAGGATATTTTCCAAGACCCTGATCTCTCCATGTTAAGCATTCATTTTCCTCTGACAAGGACACTGGATGGAAACATTTCAGAAGGAATGTCAGAAAAAGCTTAGGCGGTAAGTGCATACAGTCAACTATCTCCAATGGAAAAAAAAATCCATAAGATTAATCAAATCATATCATATGATATGAATGGATACTTCAAAAACTGTATATACAGTGAGTGTGGTTACCAATTAGAGAGGGAAATCAATGAGCCTTCAAACTGGTTTAAGTGGGACCCAGAAGCCCATCCACGGGTAAATGGCACTTACCTCACTTACTCAATCTTGGGTGTTTGGAGTTTGGATTCCATTTCATATTCTCCACCAAGGTTCATCTATGTGCACTTACACTGCAATCAGGCCAGAGTTTTACTTAAGTGAATTGTTAATGTTTTTCCCATTGACACAATTGATTTGCGAGCTACATCAGCCTTGTTGATCCTGGAGCCTCCCTTTTGGTGTCACTGGAACTTGCAACTCTTTTTTTAACGCTCCTGTTTGCACATGGCCTTGGGCCATCTCCGACAGAAGCAGGAAAAATATCAGCGATCTCAGTCTCACTGTCCCTACGGTTTTGGAATAAAGTTAGTAGCCCCCCACATCCTCAGACTGCGATCCAGTGGCGCATTATAATTGCAACAGTCTGGTGCCATTCTCTTAATTTGCTCGTGTTTGCTTCCTTGTTCATTCAGTTTTAATGCATTTCAGTCCCAAAGTGAATAAACCCTATCTCACAATATGGTACAGATAATTACATTAAATAATTTATGAAAGTGCTTACCCCAGTTCTCTTTCAATTTGAATTTTTACATGTTAACGATCATATTTGTACTGTAAAATATCTCCAATGGCAACAAAAGGGAAACATGTTGTAGATACGCAGACTGAGCCTTAGAGACCGAAGTGGTTTGCCTGAAGTCATACAGGTACAATAGTAGCTCTCGTAAATATCAGTTTCAGAGCTCTGCTCATTCCCAGAATAGTGGCTGCCTCACTGCCTGCTTCCTGCAGCCATGTGACTAGCTTGGTCAACATCTGAGCGCCAGCCTACACCACATGCAGTCCTTAATGCCAAAGCAACGTAAAACAACGAATTCAGTTCCTTCAGACACTGCACTAGCTCAATATTTTACCGATCTATACTTCTCCTGCCACACTTTCCTTCGGTCACAACCACACAACATGTTATGTGTGTTACTAAAGCCCTGGTCACTAACCATCTATACCTTAAGCCTCATAATGCAATGATTCTATTATAGTTATGAATGGCGATCTCTACATAAAGAAAAAACAGATATCATTGTCCAATTCCTTAAGTTTATTCATGAGTTATAATCATATCTCAATGTCCAAGAGTACTTTTAGACTCCTTAAAATTATTTATATATTTATTATATTTGAACCACTAAATATCTATATGAGATCAACAGAGGCCATGTTACATATGAGTAGCCTGAGGTTCAGAAATATTACTGAGCAGGGGCGCCTGGGTGGCGCAGTCGTTAAGCGTCTGCCTTCAGCTCAGGGCGTGATCCCGGCGTTCTGGGATCGGGCCCCACGTCAGGCTCCTCTGCTGGGAGCCTGCTTCTTCCTCTCCCACTCCCCCTGCTTGTGTTCCCTCTCTCACTGGCTGTCTCTCTCTGTCAAATAAATAAATAAAAATCTTTAAAAAAAAAGAAATATTACTGAGCGAACATAAGAATCATTAGAATTAGGGGCACCTGGGTGGCTCAGTCAGATAAGCGCCTATTGATTTTGGCTCATGTCATGATCCCAGGGTTGTGAGCTGAAGCCCCACATCAGGCTCCGTGCTGGGTATGCAGGCTATTTAAGATTCTCTCTCTCCCTCTCCCTTTGCCCTGCTCCCTGCTATCATTGTCTCTCTCTCTCTCTTTCTTAAAATAAATGAAAAGAAGCATTAGAATTAGAATCTAAAAAATTCTGGCTTCTCTGACATAAGAAAGAGAATAAGACTAATGTTTCTCACTATTTGTAGGCTTATCTCTCTCAGCCATACCCACTGTTATATTCCAAGTTAAATTGTCCGATCAATTTTAAAATGGATGTGATCCCCGCCCCTAAAGTTGAACTGAAACACTAGTAAATAAGCAGCAAATGAAGAAGCATAACTCATTCAGCATCTACTGTACAATTAAATTACTCAAAATATACATACATGGGCTAAAAATAGTGAATAATATAGCAATGATTTTTTTTGTCATTTCTCTTTATAAAAACAAATGGCAATGCCAATGATAAAATGAATGCATTTCGTTAACCATGCTTTAAAGATGAGGTAAATTTGTTTTTCACCTGTCTTACTTTTCAAATGTTAAAACTATTTAGAGAATAAAACTAAAAATACCTCTCACAAATGATGACAATAATTAATCTGAAACAAAAGGAAAAAACAGAATTACAATCTAAGCCCTGCTTCTAAAGGTTCTGTAACTGCTACTGAACATTTTAACCCTATTTCAGAAAGTAGTCTTTCTGTACTATGATGACCCTCCGTCACGCACTAGGACCCAGAGTGATGGATATAATTCGTAAAGGGCCTTCCCACTCAGACTGCAGAGCGTGTTTACCAGCCTTCCCTGAGTGATACCCTTGTCCTCTCCTGCAAATGCCTCCCACAGCTGAGCATGTGTTGTTTTCTCACTTTTCTTTACTATTTTACCCAAAAGATAGGTCTAGAAGAAAACGGAGGGAGGCAGGTCTTGAAAGGAAGAGGTTTTGTTGGGCAGAGAAGAGAGTGAAGTGGGGAGAGCTATAAGAATCTCCAACAAGAGTGGGGAAATAAGAAACAGTCTACTGGGGGCGCCTGGGTGGCTCAGTCGTTAAGAGTCTGCCTTCGGCTCAGGGCGTGATCCCAGAGTCCTGGGATCGAGCCCCACATCAGGCTCCTCTGCTGGGAGCCTGCTTCTTCCTCTCCCACTCCTCCTGCTTGTGTTCTCTCTCTCACTGGCTATATCTCTCTCTCTGTCAAATAAGTAAATAAAATCTTAAAAAAAAAAAAAGAAACAGTCTACTGGATATCTCTGCTTTTGTGTCTAAAAGGCACAACAAAGATCACATGGCCAAGAAAGAATTCTTGATAATTGCCTTAATATTTCCATTTTAGTAAATGTAATTCATGTTGTGTAGTTGATAATATGTAAAAATTAGGTGTTGTCCTTGATTATTCAAACCTTTTTACTCCTATCCACCCATCAATATGTCCTCTTGTTTCTATAACCAAAGTATTTAACTAATTCACTTCTGCTCTTTACCTCTGTCATGATTTCTCTTCTAAACTATTTGGTTAGCCATTTAACTCATTTAATTCTTTCCTTTTTTTGTGTCATTCCTTTAAATCAATTTTTCTTATAGCAGTAAATTCTGAAAAAACGTAGGCAAAGTAAATCATTCCTGTGTTTGTTTGTTTTTTTTAAGTTTATTTATTTATTTATTTGACAGAGAGAGCACAAGCAGAGGGAGCGGCAGGCAGAGGGAGAGGGAGAAGGAGGCTCCCCACCAAGCAGGGAACCTGATACGGGGCTCGATCCCAGGACCCCAGGATCATGACCTGAGCAGAAGACAGATGCTTAACCGACTGAGCCACCCAGGTGCCCCTAATTCTTGTTTTTAAAATATGTTAACTGCTGCCTACTGATCTCGGGATGCAAGGAAAGCCATTGTCATTGCTAACGAGGTCCTTCTTTCCAGTGTATGGGGATAGGGAGATGGATTTATACATGTGATTTTGCCCCTACTCCCCTTTCTCCTTACCTTTGTGCTCAAATCCCCCAGAGTGCCTCTCCGATAGTTTTACTATTTCTGACCTCAGAACATATTATTGTTACCCTTATTCATCAAACTACAGACGTTCTTTCTTTTTCTCTGTAAAATAATCCCAGTTTCTTTCTCATAATTCTATTCAAATATTCTCTGTCCACTTACTTAAAACACGCAAACATATCTCATCTCACATAAGTGTACACAGTATGCATTATTTTCCTACAAGGTCCCCTTTTTTCACCTCACTCAAATCCTTATCTCTAACTACCCACAATTCCTTTTCTTTCCCCCACATTATCTTCCCTCCTTTCCATTGACAAGTTGATCATTGTTTTCCCTCCAAGATTAGCCCTCCTCCCCCGTAACAAACTTACTTGAATCTATAGCCACTTCTGTTTCCCCGTAACTTAATGAAAGCTTTGCTTTCTTGCTCAGCATATTTGGAGATAGTGTTTCTTAAAAGGCATAGGAAGTTATCAGTTTATCTATCTGAGGCAAAAGAAGCTTTTAGGTTTTCCTGGTTATATAGGATTCCTGGAAGCCTGAGGGAACCATAGCCACTAAAGCTACTTAAGAGTAGGAACCCATGGACCTGAGGGATGAATGACGCTCAGGATGAGATAGTGGGGATTTCCACAGGAACAGAGAATACCTAAGGGAGACTTAGGTGGACAAACTCAGGGAAACTTTGTATCTCTGACGGCTGGGAGCTTAAATACATGGTAGGAGTGGATGGGTTCCAACTGATTAAAGCCTTAAGTAGAATAAAGGGTCCATGGATCTTAAGATGGTACAACTGTCCCTGTCTTACAAGCACCAGCATCTCTACCCTGTTATACTTTGGAACTAGACTGCAGCTTCCTTGAAGATGAATTCATGCATGGGTGCCTCTGCTTAGTTCAGTCCATCGGAGGAAGGCTGATGAAGGAATGGGTGGGAGAGTAGAAGTAGGAGTCCCATATTCTGAACAAACTATAGAAATCTATGGTATTTGAGCGATGTTTCATGCTGCTCAAAGCAGTATTAAATGCATTATGTTTTTTTATATTTACAAAACCCTGTGGAGTGCTTATCTTTTAAATTGAATCCCCCAAAACTTAACTACTAATAGTTTAGTAACTACTAACTTAATGATATGTAACTATATGACTCCTAAGTTTACAATGTTAATGTAAAGATTGCAAATTTGTAATTATACTTGGGTTCAAACTCCAGCATAATGAATTCATACTAGAATAGTTTTAGGCAAATGAATTGAACATTCTTAGCTTGTTTGTTTAACTGTGTCATGGTACGATTATATACCTGTGAAATTCCTTAAGTATTAAATGGGATATGGAAAACAGTATGGAGGGTTCTCAAAAAATTAAAAATAGAATTATGATATTATCCAGTAATTCCACTATGGATATTTACATAAAGAATACAAGAACACTAATTCAAAAAGATACATGTACCCTTATGTTTATTGAAACATTACGTACAATTGTCCAATTATGGAAGGAGCCCAAGTGTCCATTGATAGATTAACGGATATAGAAGATGTGGGATAAATAGATAGATAGATAGGGAAATTCCTGTATGTATATATCTATATATAGAGAGATACATAGGAATATTACTCAGCCATAAAAGAATGATATCTTGGCATTTGCAACAACATGGATGGATCTAGAGAGTATAATGCTAAGTGAAATGATACACTTAGAGAAAGAAAAGTACCATATGATTTCACTCACATGTGGAATTTAAGAAACAAAACAAATGAACGACAAAAAAAGAAGAGCTAGAGAAGCAAACCACGAAACAGTCTCTTAATTATAGAGAACAAACTGATGGTCACCGGGAGGGGGGTGCATGGTAACTGCATTACTTGCTTGCCTCCAGCTACACAGGTAAGACAGGAAGGCCCTGAGTACACTGGCACTGTTAAAAAGGCAAAGCCCAGAGACTCAACTAAATTATACCTTTTCTGTACTTTTTTCCAACCATCCTACATTTTAGACTCCTAGTTTGGATATGTATTCTTTTATGTTATTTTCTATGTTTATGTAATTCTCACTACAAATGTATGTATGTTATACAGTTGACCTTGGAACAGCACAGGTTTGAACAGCCTGGATTCACTCATACATGTATTTTTTTTTTATAAATACAGTGAAGTATATGTATTTGCTCTTCCTTATGATTTTCTAAACATTTTATTTTCTATAGTTTATTCTAGGAATACAGTATATAATAAATATAACATACAAAATATGTGTTAATCAATCGATCAATATTTTACATTATCAGTAGGGCTAACAGTAGGCTATTAGTAGTTAAGTTTTTGGAGAGTCAAAAATTATAGGCAAATTTTTGACAGCATGAGGCTCAGCAACCCTAAACTCCATGTTATTTCAGGGTCAACTATATATATATATACATATATACATATATATATATGTATATATGTATATATACACACACGTGTCCACATGAATAGAAAAACTCAAATTTTTCTTCATTTTTAAAAAAATTTGAATATCTGAGGCTCCTGGGTGGCACAGCGGTTAAGCATCTGCCTTCAGCTCAGGGCGTGATCCCGGCGATCTGGGATTGAGCCCCGCATCGGGCTCCTCCACTGGGAGCCTGCTTCTTCCTCTCCCACTCCCCCTGCTTGTGTTCCCTCTCTCGCTGGCTGTCTCTATCGCTGTCAAATAAATAAAAAATCTTTAAAAGAAAATTTGAATATCTTTTATATATATAAATATATTTATTTTAAGTACTGCTGTGCACTCCATAATATAATTATGCCACAGATTTTTTAACTTAACTGTTACTTTATTGATGGAAATTTTAAATACTGCAATTTTCTTTTATTACAGGAAGTTTTGCAGTGATAAATAATGTTTGTACTCTCATGTTCATGTTGAAAATTATTCCTTAAGGTGGCAAGTAGTTAAAATGTCCTACCAAAAGTATTATTTTTAGTAATAATATTTACTACACAATTTTCCTCTAAAATGTAGGCCAATTCACCCTCCCACTAATTGTGCCTAATAGTTGATCTTTGACCCAAACGTCACTAATGCATGTCTTCAATATTGACATTCTTCCAGTTAAGAATACGATATGTGTTTTTGGTTGCAGCAGGGGGTGGTGCTGGGTGGCTCAGTCAGTTAAGCATCTGATTTCGGCTCAGGTCATGATCTCAGGGTCCTGGGATCAAGCCCCGAGTGGGGCTTCCAGCTCAGTGGGGAGTCTGCTTGTCCCTCTCCTGCTGCTTCTCCCCCTGCTTGTGTGCTTGATCACATAAATAAATACAATCTTTTTTTTAAAAAAAGAATACAATATGTGGTTTCTATCATATTAATTTTAATCTTTAATTTCTAGATTGCAAGTGAGGGTAGGGTCTATTTTAAGTGATCCACTCACTTCGCTGTGAATTTTTTCTCTGCATAATCTGTCCACTCATTTTCTATTGGGAAAATTAAATTTAAATTGTGCACCTGCACCTCAGTGCTCATAGCAGCAATGTCCACAATAGCCAAACTGTGGAACTGTGGAGAGAGCCCAGATGTCCATCAACAGACGAATGGATAAAGAAGACACTATATGTATATATATGGCGGAATATTACTCAGCCATCAAAAAGGTGAGTTCTTACCATTTACATTGATGTGGCTGGAACTGGACGGTATTATGCTGAGCCAAATAAGTCAATCAGAGAAAGACAATTATCATATGGTTTTATTCATATGTGGAATATAAGAAACAGCGTAAGGATCATAGGGGAAGGGAGGGAAAACTGAATGGGAAGTCATCAGAGAGGCAGGCAAACCATGAGAGGTTCTTAACTATAGGAAACAAACTGACGTTGCTGAAGGGGCGATGGGTGGGGGAATGGGGTAACTGGGTGATGGACATTAAGGAGGGCACGTGATGTGATGAGCACTGGGTGTTATATGCAACTGATGAACTACTGAACTCTGCATCTGAAGCTAATTATGTGTTAAATGTTGGCTAATTGAATTTAAATAAAAAAAATAAATTGTTCAATGGGATAGAGAAAGTAGAAAGAGTGAATGTGAAAGTATGTGAAATGTGAAACTTGATGAAGCCACAAACACAGATAAAAAGATACAAATGTTTTAGGACAAAAAAAAGGGAAAGTGTGTAAAAGTGTATTTGCTCAAAGAGTAGACATAAACTAAATGGTAGGACAGGGTAAGCTTGCGAGAGTTTGTCTGGTGAGGAAGTTTTTACTCTGAGGTGAAAGCTCACATGTTGTGAGTAAGTGCCCTGGGAAAGTGTTAATTAGGAAGAGAAAGGCTCAGATGTGGACCAGCTCCTTTGTGGAATTTTTTTAAACAGAGATTTCAGCAAGCATCCATAATCAAATTAATGATGATGGTATTTTCCAATATTATGTACAGAATAATCACCACCCACTGTCTCTCACACACAAATGCAAATAGACTATTGTATCAGTAGGACAATTTAACAAAGCATTTAAGAATGAAGGCTCTGGAGTCAGTGTGTGGAGACAAACCGGGTCTATCACTTGTCAGCTGTCTAACCTTACACAAGTCACTTAAACTTATATTGATTGGAGTTAAAATTTGTGTGGGTTAATACATGGAATGTTCTCAGAAAAACAACTGATTTCGAGTAAACATTCAGGAATGACAAATTATTACATAACTTCCCAATAATCCATTTTCCCTGTATTCCTCGTGTGTCCCAGTTTATGTATCACGATTCAGAAAGGTCATTCTCTGGACACTCTCTACTCCTTGACCCACACATCCCGCTGTTTTCATGTGCAAAAGAGAATATTAACCGCTAGGGGCTTTAGGGGCCATATAACCACAGTAAGCAGAAGTTTTGGGTATGAAACTCCAACAACAGAGTCAGGGGATCACTGTAACTGGTATGATGCCCAGTCTGCTATACACACTCCAATCCCTGCTTCAGTGGACACTGGCTTAAGGGTTATTTTTCCTGATCACAGGACTCTATAATTTTCAAGGGTCTATAATAGTGGTGAGGCAGGCAGAATAGGGAAGCGCTGGATATTTGCAAACGTTACAAAAAATGGGGAACTGAGTCTGACATCTGACAGTTTGTGGTGATTAAGCAAACTTATGATCGCTCTGTGGTTTCTCATGGCCACAAGCGTCCTGCTGCTGTTGCTTAACTGCCTCATACATGCGCACAAAAGCCAGCTAGCTCTCAAATGACTGAGAACGGCGCCTCCGCTTGGGATGCCGAGGACTGCTAGTGGGCCTGGTCTATGTGTCTGTATGGAGTACCTGCGAGAGAAAAGTTAGTTGGCCTGAGCATAGTACCCCCCATAGAGCATGAGTAATAATCCACACAGTTCCCAGAAATCCACTCCTATTCCCAGAACGCCACATGAATATTTTGTCCCCAAATTATAACCACCCATAAGCATCAGAGCCCAGCCTCCACCTGGCACAACTCGGATTTCCCGAGTTCACCCACACTTCCTCATCTGGAGTGTACACTTGTGCTTCTCAATACAGCTTCTTCTGCTGTACTTTATTCTGACTTGTCTCTGAATTTTTTTCTCCAGCGAAGTCAAGAACCTGACATTGGCTGGTGGTTGAGGTCTCAGGCATCGAGAAATCCCCCCCATCTCTGTTATCAGTGGGTAGAGTAAAAGAGTGTCTGAGGAATAACGTCAGTTGTGCCCTATAAAGAAGAAAGTGGGGGGGGAGGCTGTTTATAATGGGACCAGGATGACTTTCAAAATGTTGTTCTATGGTGTTAAGAAATGAGGGGGCGCCTGGGTGGCACAGCGGTTAAGCGTCTGCCTTCCGCTCAGGGCGTGATCCCGGCGATCTGGGATCGAGCCCCACATCAGGCTCTTCTGCTATGAGCCTGCTTCTTCCTCTCCCACTCCCCCTGCTTGTGTTCCCTCTCTCGCTGGCTGTCTCTATCTCTGTCGAATAAATAAATAAAATCTTAAAAAAAAAAAAGAAAAAAATGGGACAAGTAGAGTCAGCAAATCACAGTATGGGGTGGGGGGAGGGATCAGCCAAGCAGAAGTGTGCAGAGCAAAGGAAAGGTCATCAGGGGAAGTTTGGGTGAATTTGCCTAGAGAAGGGACTGAATGGAGAGAAAGTCATGAAGTTATCTGACTGGATACGTGTAAAGAAGCTCAGGGTGTGGATTACAACCACATTGGTGCAATTCTTGCCTGCTGAGGTCAGAAGTAAATACATATTGTGTCACGAGCGGAGCAATGCAAGGAATTGTTCCATTCCTGACACACTCATCAAGCTCACCTTGTCATCATGCTGAATGAAATTCATGCTGGTGCAAATGAACCTCCTTCGGCTCGTTCCCCAGCAAGCAGCGTATCCTCACAAATGCGGGTATTTCAGTCTTGAAGCCCTGCCCTGTAATCTGGCAGTCCCTAAACTGTTTAGATTAAAATCTTTTTTTAATAATAATATTTTTTATTATATTATGTTAGTCACCATACAGTACATCCCTGGTTTCTGATGTAAAGTTCGATGATTCATTACTTGCGTATAACACCCAGTGCACCATGCAATACATGCCCTCCTTACTACCCATCACCAGCCTATCCCCTTCCCCCACCCCCTCCCCTCTGAAGCCCTCACTTTGTTTCTCAGAGTCCATAGTCTAAAATCTTAAAAAAAAAAAAAAAAGTCTGGGGGGAATTATTCTCTAGTGAAAACTATCTATCTTACCACGTCTCCCTCTATTATATTGTCTTACAACTGCACTATTTCTTACTAAGTACTCCAAACCTAAGGCTCTTCCACGTTCTTCAGCTAACAAGTGGTATCACTATCTTCCCAACAGAAGATTTTTGGATTTTCATTCATTTAACTCTGGATATTGATACTTAGTATTTTCCCTCATTTAGCATCCCTACTTTTGTCATATCGCGAATTCCATATCCATACACATACATGAATGAAAATACATCTGTGGGAATATATTAGTAAAAGTTAGTAAAGTTTCTCTGCTTGTGAATAAGGAGATATTTACAGAGATCGTCTCAGCGCCTTGCAATAAGGAAACAAAATACACTTGCTGTTGTCTGTCACTAAAGACAACTTCTTTTATATTTTTTAAAGATTTTATTTATTTATTTGACAGAGGAGAGACAGCCAGCGAGAGAGGGAACACAAGCAGGGGGAGTGGGAGAGGAACAAGCAGGCTCATAGCGGAGGAGCCTGATGTGGGGCTCGATCCCATAACGCCGGGATCACGCCCTGAGCCGAAGGCAGATGCTCAACCGCTGTGCTACCCAGGCGCCCCTAAAGACAACTTTTATATATTTATTTGGATAGTGCCTTTGCTGAGGAGGGTAACTCAGAAATAATATATGGTGCTCTGTCATATGAAAACAATAATTTCTACTTGAGCATTTCTAGGCTTTGTAATTTCTCCATAGACTAAAATTCCATGCATTTTGGCTTACTTAAAAAAGCAAAGGTTTCAAAATATATGTTGTTATTGATTTGCTTTATAGGAAAATCTGTGCAGAGTGATTTAAATTCATATTAAAGAAATTAAAGTGTAAGGAGAATGAGAGGCATCCAGTGCCAGGTAAGTCAGTAAGTTCAGATCATTTGTCCGGCAATTCCATAAGAAGACGTTCGAAGATGGAACTTGGAGGGTTTTTTGATGTTAAGTTATAAATAATCTCTCATTTTCATAGACTATCAGTTGATGTCAAATTTCTTTAGTAATTGAGTACATTTTCTGTAGGAGAGCTATTATTTATACTGAGGTGATCAACTCCTGAAAAAGCCGGTTCTCAATTGAAAGTATTAAATACAGCAGCGCCTAAACATTAGTGAGTTGGGATATATGTGCAATAGACAACATCTGAGGGGCGTGGACACATGTAAAGTTGTGCGGCATTATAATTAGACCAATATTGCCAGGATCGAAACCAGGGTTGGAAAAATTAACAGAAGACCACATTTTTACAAGTAGTTCCTGGACCAAACAGATCTGACCTTACAACTGAAACTCCCATCCCAATGAGAGATTTCTGATTATTCATTCATGCACAGGCCACCCTGTTGCACTGCTCTCATCACAAATAGACATTTAGGAGTCAGTACTGTTGGCAAAGAGACAGTTTTAATAGTTGAAGAAAAGCCTCTATTTTTAATCATATCGGCATCTTAATCTGTTTCATCAAGAACTCCATGCAAGGTGAAAAAGGGACCACTCCAGCCAATCAGATCGGAGTGATGACATTGGTTTTATTGCTTTTCTGTGTGGTCTTTAAAATAGATTTTATTTTTTACTTTAAAGATTTTATTTATTTATTTGACAGAGAGACAGCCAGCGAGAGAGGGAACACAAGCAGGGGGAGTGCGAGAGGAAGAAGCAAGCTCATAGCGGAGGAGCCTGATGTGGGGCTCGATCCCAGAACGCCGGGATCACGCCCCGAGCCGAAGGCAGATGCTTAACGACTGCGCTACCCAGGCACCCCTAGATTTTATTTTTTATAGAAGTTTTAAGTGCACAGCAAAATTGAGTGGAAGGAACGCAAATTTCCATGTACCCACTGCTGTATGATGTTGAGGGAGGCAGATCACATGACTGAATCTCATTTTCATGCAGTGTATAGTAATAGAACTGAACTAGAGTCACTTCCAGCTCTTAGGGCACAGACTCTGTGTCCCTCCCCAGTTTAGGTATTTAACAAGACCCTCTCGTTGGTTACACCATATCCAAAAATCTTTACTGCCCCATCGTATTCTGGATACAAACTCGTATTTCATATTCCATGGCACTACCTCATTTGTTCCCAGACATTGAGGCGATAAGCATTAGAGAATCTCAACAGCCTTCTTGCCCCTGTATTCCCAAACTGCCATACCCTGCTGCAGCCTGAGTGGTGGGGAGAAACCAAACTGAACTGGTGGCACTGACAGGGTTACACACGCTGTCCTGCATTTATCCTGGGGCCTCATACCTCAGAGGACTGGAGGAAGACTTATGGACTGATCCTTCTTGCTCTGAGAATTAGAATGGTCTCTAATGACAAGAGGAACTATTCTGCCAGGTAAGTGAGGACAGGGGACAATAAAAGTGGGAGGTAAGAGGAAAACACAGAGACAAAAGAGAGGAGAGTGGACAACCAGAGTGGAGAGGGATGATCAGGAGAGTGTTACAGAAGAGAAAGGTTCTCAGTTCATTATAGGACATAATTTTCACCAAAATACCTTCATTGTTCATGCTCATTCTTACAGTATTCAAGCCAGACTCGGTCAGAGTTTTCAGATTGGACTTGCCCGAGATACCCTAGACCTTTATGGTAGGTGGTCTCTGTGTCCATGGGCAGGATGTGATACGTACATGGGGTGACGATTTATTTTTCTGACATGACAGAATGGAGATTCCAGAGTGTGACTGGGATTGTATCAGATAGCCTTCAAAGTCCCTTAGGATCCCAAGTATCAGTGGTTTTACTTATTTATTTTTTTTTATAATAATATTTTTTTATTATGTTATGTTAGTCACCATACAGTACATCCCTGGTTCTTGATGCAAAGCTCTATGAGTGCTTTTTAATATGACATTAATTGTGACTTAGGTCTAAACCCCAAATTATAACTTCTTCTGATTTTTGAGTTTATAAACTAACTCTTTAAACTCCATCCTCCTCCTCTAAGGAATGGAAGAAGACATCACAAGGCCGTGTGAATGAATTTGAACTTAGAGGATCAGAAGCAATAGGAACTGGGCAGTCAAAATGAACCCATGTCAAATATAAGGAGTTGTGGAATAATAGGCAGGGCAGATCTTAGGGACTATGTGGAATATTACTGAATATATGTTACTTCAGAATATATGTTACAACTTCAGAAGGCAATACTAACATGGCTGCTCAGATTCCAGGCTCATCGCAGTACCAAATCTCATTCCTTTTCTAGAGAGACTTCCCATTTTATCCTGGGATGTATCTTCTTTTTTATTTCCTTCCCAAATTGGCAATGAGTAGGATGAAAAAATATATAAGTAAAGCCATCAAAATTACCAGAAGAATTTGGGGGTAGAGAAAAAGAACATGAAACAGTTTATACCTATGGCTATACTAACTTTTCACTGGATGAAACAGAGAGGAATCTGATATCCTTCCTTTCCCACACCTCAGCCCATTAGGTCACTTTTCTGAGATGCCCTCTCAGGGTGTGTCCTCTCTGGAAGGATACTCCAGAGTCTCCTCATATCTTCCTACCTCCCACTGAACGTCAAAGAAATATTGTTATTGTCACTGCTGTCTGTCATCATTATCACGATTATTTTCTGTTCACTAATGTAAGGCTGTATGCTAAGTGTTTTACCCACGGTAGCTCCTTTAATCTGAACCACGATCCTGACAAATTGTTTNNNNCCCTACAGTTCACGGATGAGGCTACTTTGCTACAGAGGAAAATAAGCCATTCGTCCAACTTAAAAAGTGAGGAAGTGTTCGAACCAGAATATTCCCAGTTTGGATAGGCTTGTGGAAGCAGAGGGAGAGTCTGAATGAGGGGGATGGTGGACAGTTGTCTCCTGAAACCTCAATAGAAAGTCATGGAGATGATACAGCTGCTTCAGACTGGCCTCCAGCTGAGGTATCTTCCATTTTTTAATTAAACTTCAAGTTCACCTCTTCTTGGCAGAGGGAGAGAGCCACTCTAAAATCAGAGAAAAGGTCTGAACTGACTAAGCAGTGAGGTAAAAAGAAGGCAGATTTCTACATTTGGATTAGGGAAGAGATATTGGAAAATAATCAACAAAAAGAAGTAATAATATTGGAAAATTGTGGCATTGAAGGTAATGAGTGCAAGTATAGAAAGGTAGAAAGGAAGGTGAGAGAGACAAGCCCAGGACAAGAGAAGCAGGAATTGGTGGTGGTAATAAGACAGGCAGATTGAAGAAAATAGCAGGACTGTAGGCACCAGGTCACACAATATGTGAGCGGTATTCAGTTGTAATATGAGTAGTCAGAGAGACGGAATTCATCTCTGGCATTTACTTATTTGATTTCTTGTTTACAGGTCTTCCATTTCCTAGAAAATTGTGATTATTAATCATTCCAGTCAAAACTGCTGAATTCAGGTTTTATCTGTGTGGACCTCGAGAAGATTGAAGGGGATGTGAAGTTCCCTAAGGACCAAAGTAGACTTTACATGATAGGAAGAGACCAGTTTATTCTTTGATGATGGGAAGTAATCTGTCTCCTGGACTGTAAATTCTCAGGACAGCATTTTGGCGAGCTGGGATTCTTGGCAAGTGATGGACAAGTGGGATTTTGAGAGGTGGCTCATCTTTCTTACTTCACAGATGTTTTTCTTGACCACAGAGGGAGTACTGGAATCTATTGTGGGGAAATATATTTTCTCATTTGTTCTGAGTAGGAAAGATTTTGTATCAAGGTCAGATGCTTTTCCTGAGCATTATAGTTTTTGAGTTTTCTTATTTTCTCTTGTTTTTACTTTGAAGCAGGAATTTCGACTCCCTCTTTCCTTATAGCACCTATCTTTCTTTCTTCCTTCCTTCCTTCCTTCCTTCCTTCCTTCCTTCCTTCCTTCCTTCCTTCCTTTCTTTCTCTTTCTTTCTTTCTTTCTTTCTTTCTTTCTTTTTCCTTTGGTAGAAGGCACCACTCTCTAAATGACTGATAGGATCTGAAACTAATAGAAAGAAGGCTTTGAATCTTTAATATCAGAGTCACAGGCAATTATACTTTGCTTAAATTATGAATTTTTCACAATAAGAACATTACATATAAAATCCCACGTTTCATTATTATAACTTTTTTAAATTCAAAATTGTTATAATTAAGTCTATTTTAACCCATATTTAGCTCCTGGCAATGCTAGTCCAAGTCCATGCCTGTGGCCTCAATTATACAACTGGGGATATGTTAGTAAGACCTGCTTATGTTTATAAGTACTGCTGACCCATACTTGCCTGAATCCTGTAAGGATACCTCCTTGAGTGGTGTTCTAATACTATTGAAAATCTATGTGGCTTAGGCAGAGCAAGGCATTGTGTGTAAATCACTATAGGAGTCATAAAACAAACAAACCAGCAAACAAACAAACAAACAAAACAGGCTAATGTTAAGATCAGTAGCCCTTGCCAAGGAAATTTTGGAAGAAAATTATAGAATGAAAGATGTAAACTAGAACCATTTGTGTGTGTGCTGTTTCTTATAGTGTCTTTAGAAGAAGATTGTCCATACTTAGAGAGGATTTCAATGGGTCTGCATCTGAGAGGCAGGAGGAAAGGTCCTTATGGTTGTAAAGTAGATATTCTACTTAACTCACCATGCTCAGCAATGCAGTGAAGAAAGACAGAGCAAAAATGTGGAGATGAATAGAAGAGTGTTTAGCACTGAAGGTTCATTTGTTTTGTTTTGTTTTGTTTTCCAGACTCAGATACTGATCTCATCATTGCCCTCCCCACTGGAGTGGGATCCTGAAATTGGATTGTGGTTTAACAGTGAGCTCCATGGCAACCTTAAACTCCAGTAGTACCCTGTCCTCCACGTTCTATCTCACAGGTATCCCTGGCTATGAGGAATTTCACCACTGGATATCCATTCCATTCTGTGTCCTCTACCTTGTTGGAATAACGGGTAACTGCACCATCCTGCATATTGTCCGGACAGACCCCAGGCTCCACGAGCCCATGTACTACTTCCTGGCCATGCTCTCCCTCTCTGACATGGGCATGTCCATGCCCACAATGATATCACTCTTCAGGGTGCTGTGGTCCATTTCCAGGGAAATCCAGTTCAATATTTGTGTGGTCCAAATGTTTTTTATTCACACTTTCTCCTTCACAGAATCAACTGTGCTCTTGGCCATGGCCTTTGACCGCTATGTGGCTATCTGCCACCCTCTACGATATGCTACCATTCTCACCCCAAGACTTATCACTAAAATTGGAATTGCAGCCCTGCTTAGGAGTGCCTTTGCCATGACTCCGATTCTGGTCCGGCTGGCCTTCTTTCCTTTCTGCCACTCCCACATCCTTTCTCATTCCTATTGTCTGCACCAGGACATGATTCGCCTTGCCTGTGCTGACACCATGTTTAATGTTATATATGGGTTGATTCTGGTCATTGTGCTGTGGGGCATGGACTCTCTGGGTATTTTTGTGTCTTATATGTGCATCCTTCACTCAATATTAAGAATTGCATCACGTGAGGGGAGGCTTAAGGCTCTCAACACGTGTGCATCCCACATCTGTGCTGTACTCATCCTTTACGTGCCTATGATAGGGCTTTCTATTGTCCATCGTTTTGCCAAACACTCCTCCCCACTCATCCATGTCTTCATGGCTCACGTCTACTTGTTGGTTCCACCTGTGCTCAATCCCATCATCTATAGTGTGAAGACCAAGCAGATCCGCCAAGGAGTCCTCCACCTGCTTTTCCCCACAAAAATCAGTTCTGCTATGATGTAGGCATGTCCTCAAGGCAACGATGGCATCAACTAAATGACTTAAACACATACTAATTTGTGTGCTCTAGGTATGTTGCCATCATAGCTACCACCAAAAGAGTAAAGAACAGAAATAGAACCAACAGAGCATCTTGAGAGGTGCATATAGAAGAGTTGTTGTCCGTTGTAACTATATGGCTTGACTTAATGTGTACTCCATAAATTCCCTTTAAATATGAATATGTTGGAGTGGAGTGTGGTAGAAATCATTTCCATCTATTCCCTTCCATGTCTAATTCCAACCCTTTCCAAGGTCATTTATCTGTTAATTTTTCATTAAATATGTTAAACCCATGTATCTTTGCTTCCTGATACTTTGTATTTGCCAGGGAATTTAATATTCCCTTGCTTGTTATATCAATATCTCTGTATATCTACTTTTTCCTTCTTTTTTAATAATGGGAAAAATCTTATCTTCACATAAAAGCATTTTTTTAATAATTTTTATTTTGTTATGTTAGTCACCATACAGTATATCCTTAGTTTTTGATGTAATGTTCCATGATTCATTATTTGCGTGTAATACCCAGTGCACCATGAAATATGTTCCCTCCTTAATACCCATCACATAAAAGCATTTTAGAGCTCAAAGCAGAAATTAGCAATCCTCACGATTATCTGCATCATATTTTAAAAGTTTATACACATGTTCTGCCCTAGTAAGGATATTTAGTTTCCTCAAATAGAAAAGGAAAATATGCATATTTTTTCTCTTGCTTAATTTTTAGAAAGAATTCTAGTTTTATAAAAATTAAGACCCTGTAATTTCTGAAATACTCCAGATATTGTGATATGAAGTCTGTGATTATAATCCATTGGGTTAAATGCATCTTAATAATAATTTAGGGTATACTATTCATTTAAATGTAAAAAATGTTATCTTTGATATACCTGGCTATGAGGAATTTCACTCATGTAGCAATATAATTCATTGGGGTGTAGCTACTTATAAATTTGTGGTAGCCAGAAACAGCTACAGATTAAGGTCTCACAATTTTATCTAGCACTCTTTTCAATACACAAAACTCTCTTTCCTTGTAATTCTGAAATTACCTAGCACCTGGCTGTGCATAAGGTTGTATAAAAATGCTTGCAAATGCAACTGAATTTTCTTAGTTTGTATGGCTATAATTGTGCAAAAACAAAAAAAGAAAGGGAACAAATAAAACTTTAAAAATGTGTTATGGTTCCCAATATTTATGTAATAATAAGTAATATATTTTACGTATCTTGTTCTCCCTAGTATAGCAACTGTGCTTCAAAGAGTTTGCTGCTTGTAGGCATGAATATTATGCTTGGCATAAAAGTGACACTAAATTATTATTGAATATATAAGTGATAAAAGAATGAATCAATTATTGAAAAAGAATGACTAGTTTGGATATTTTTAAAAAGTCTTGAAGGAAAAGATTTGATATGTTGTGAACCCACATGTAATATAATAAAAGAGAGTTTACAAACTTCAAATTAGTATTTCAAATTTCAGGCACATGGAGCATAACTACAGCTTATTTCTGCTATCTGGTTTTAACTCAGCTATGTTGTTTCCATCCTTTTATCCTATTTCTTGATTCTAATTCTAATTACCCCTCTCCTTTTAGTACGTTCACCTCGAGTAAGGGACATCAACTAAAAATAAGAAAGTTCTATAAACATCAAAATTAGATAATATTAGGTATAATAAATAATTAAATAAAATTGATACGAAAAGTGAAAATTTTGAGAATGATCATTTCCACCAGCTACACATTGTATAAGTAACATTTAACTATTGATAAGAACTTCAAATACAATATATATATATATATTAAATATTTTATTTATTTATTTGACAGTGAGAGAGAGCAAGCACAAGCAGGGGAGTGGCAGAGGGAGAGGAAGAAGCAGATTCCCCACTGATCAGAGAGCCTGATGCGGGGCTCCATCCCAGAACCTTGGGATTATGACTTGAGCTGAAGGCAGACACTTAACTGACTGAGCCACCCAGGCACCCTACAAAATATATTTTTAACCTGTGAATGTTGAACATACCTTTCCTAGCATCTGTGCTCCAAAAAAACAAATTTGTATTAGGTTTGTTGTTGTTGTTGTTGTTGTTAACAGAAATATGTTTAAGCTATTGCATCTTCGATTTTGTATTTTGCATATGAATGAAACTATTTTAAAGGAATATCTATATACGTAACCAAATATTTGGACATATAAATTATTATTTGTTATACTACCTTCTTAAATGTATTACTATAATTACATTATAATCATAAAATATATTTTACCAAAAACATTTAGAAGGTACATATTTTTAAAATTAAGATAATTCTTCCCATAAAATGGTGAGATGAGTGATTGAATATCTGAATGAATGAATGAATGAATGAATGAATGAATGAATGACAAGGTGGTATTATGAGTTGAGAACAGAAACCTCTGGTTCTGGAACCTTAATGAAGGCAGGGGTTTAGTCTTCTGGCAAGCGGTTGGTGCTCCAAAAAGAGGAAGGCTTCTTATTCCTGCCTAGAACCACAATAATATGACTGAAGCATCTTTCTCATTTGTATATGGATTTATGAATCAGGAGGCACTCTTACTCATACTACCTTGTTCGGCAGAGTCATGAGTATTTATCTGTCTTTTGAAAACATTCTCTGCTTTCTTGCAGAATGTGTAAGTTACCCAGAAACCCAAATCATAATTCATTTTTGTATTCTAATCCCCAGCCACTGGGCAAAAATGCAATGCAATTGTTTTCATAATGTCAAATGTCATCCTCTTGATGCTGCAGAAGGCTCCTTGTGGCAAAACACAATGGTAAGAAAAAAATAATAGCAGAGATCGCTATCCCTTGGTCATTAAAGTGTCTGGCATTGTCTTCTATATAAAGCATTGCCACAAAATACTTCATTATCCCACTTAGTCATTTAGTTATTCAATCTAAAGATAATATTTTATCTTAAATAATAAAAACATAATTCCCTTAAAAATGGAAAGCGTGGAAATGATCTATTACATTTATAGCCACCTGCATTAATAAAGAGAATGATAACAATATAAATATTTTGAAGGCACTCTATTAAAAATAAATTCAACCACTAGACCATGTATATGTTTATATTATGTTCATGATGCTCGTTTTTATTGTCAGATGCCAGGAAAAATTTTAGCTCTTTTATTAATCAACCGGTGAATATTTCTTAGAGGAGAAAAGGGATTACAGATAGATTTGTAGACGATAAAGTTTGTCCCAGGAACTATAGAATGCAATTAGCAAGAAGGTTTGATGTGTGAAAAGCTACACCGGGAAAATTACATGTACTTAGTTATTTAAGAGTTAAATGAATCCAGTGAACATAATCCTGGTGGTTTGTCATGTTTATCTTTTTTGAGAATTTACCTGACGCAATTTCATCCCCATTAATCAGAATTTTAAGGGATGTAACAGATTCATGCAGTTTTAGCAACCTGACCCAAGATGGGGCAATTAGCCTGACTTTTGTCCTTCCTGAGTCATAGATACTCACATTCCTTCGAGGTCATGCCGTTCCTCAGATCCTGCTTTTTTGTTTACTTAACCTAACCAAAGTAACTTTCTATTGTGTGTAACCAAAAGAATCTTTGTTACAACAAGGTATTAAAGGAGATAAGAAACAGACGTTATCTGCAAGCTAAGGGAAAGGTATTTTAGAGGAAAGAAAAGAAGTATTTAATGTATACATCCTATTTAATACATAAGGACATATTAGGGTGTTTGTTACATAAAATTATTAACATTTAGCATTTCACGTTAATGCATTTATCTCTTTAACAAACACTTATTAAATTATCTGTATATTCTGCATTCTGTGAATGCAATGATGAAACTGGTATCCGAAATAAGATAGTCCACAGCAAATTGACATAAGAGAAGTATTGTGAAGTGCAAAAGGGATATTTCAGTCCCCTGTGCTGTTACAGTGGCATTCCACCGATTATCACCTTACTATGTTGAGATATTCCCTGATGATACTGGAGCAGTTACCTGTTAGCTTCCTGTTTACCCTGTGCTGGGAAGGCAGCAGTTGGAAATGTGAATATTAAGTTCTATCCAGAGGTTAGGTGTTCGGGGATAGATCTGTCTGGGCTGATTCACACCTGACATTTAAGCCTGATCCTCTATCCTGGTCTCACCTATTCCTTGTTGCTTCATAACCCTTGGGTCATTTTGCTTGGCTACAGAGCCCTAGGACACGCATCCTTATCTCCTTTGTCTTTACCCCATAAACAATGGGGTTCATGGTAGGTGGCACCAGTAAGTAGAGGTTTGCCAGGAGGATAAGGACATGGCTGGGCACATGATTTCCAAAGCGATGGGTGAAGAACGAAAAGAAGGCCAGGGTATAAAATATCAAGATGACACATATATGAGCTCCACATGTTCCAAACGCCTTTGTCCGGGCTTCCTTGGAAGGTAGTTGAAAGACTGTTCTCAGTATTAGCCAGTACGACAGGGTGATGAGGACAAAGTCCAGCCCTGTGGTGAGAAGAGCAGCAGTGAGCCCATAAATGCTATTAAGGGCATAGCTATTACAGGCCAACTTGGCAATGCCCATGTTCTCGCAGTAGGTATGGTGGATGATGTTGCTCCGACAGAAATGCAGCCGGAGAATGAGGAGGACGCCAGGGGTGACCACAGCCACACTCCGAGCCACCAGGGCCAGGCCTACCTTGCTGATGAAAGAGCCCATAAGTAGGGTTGCATAACGGAGTGGTACACAGATAGCCACGTACCGATCAAAAGCCATGGCCAAGAGAACAGCAGACTCAGAGAGGAACAGAGCATGAACAAAAAACATCTGTGTGAGACATGCAGGAAACGTTGATAGGAAAGGTCCCTGCCAGAAGATAAGAAGCATTCTGGGCACTATGACAGTAGAAAGGAGAACGTCATTGAGTGCCAGCATGGCCAGGAAGAGATACATGGGTTCATGGAGGTTCCTGTCCCAGGCCACCACTGCCATAACCAGGCCATTGCCTATCACAGCCAAGAGGTACATGAAACTGAAGGGGATGGAGATCCAGATTTGGAAGTCTTCTAACCCTGGGACTCCAGTCAGCAGAAAGGCAGTGTGGTGGGTGGATGTAGAGTTAGATGTTCTTATGGACAGGTGCCCCGAGTCTTTTACATGAAACACAGAGAGACAAAAGGTAGAGTACATACTAGTAGAAAACAAGTACGTAGTTTTCATCGTAGTGACAACCCAACCATTAATTTTGGCATGATGAAGTGGAAGGAGAATAAAATGATCTGAGAAAAGTTATTAAGTATCTGAATGAGGGCGCCTGGCTGGCTCAGTTGGTAGAGCATGTGATTCTTGATCTCCAGGTCTTGAGTTCAAGCCCTACGTTTGGGCTTAGAGCTTACAAAACAAAACAAAACCAAACCCAAAGAACAACAATCAACCAAGTACACCACAAAAAAACCCCATAAAAAACACAAACAAAACCAAAAAACCTGAGTGATCATAGGCAAACCACTTCCCTTTTATGGAGTATCCTGTTCTCTCTGAAAAAAAATAATGTGAATCCGAATAATAAGGGTTGAAATCTTTATTTTTGTAAACCTAATTGTTATAACCACATCATTTATGTACATGTCATTTGAACCTTTAACTATGCTATGTATATAGTTTTTGACTGCCTAACTTCATAATAATTTATTAAATACAATAAAAGTAGCTTTCTCTTTCCTTTTTTCTCCGTAACGCTGCATAGGAGTCTAGAGAGGGTTAATATTTCATTCTTTGACAAACAAACTTAAGGGGAGGACATGGGTTGGGTGATAAACTGATACATAATGGGCCAGCATGAAGCCTCCAATTCTTGCTTCCCATCCTGATGGTATGAGAGATGTTTCCTTGGCCTACTTTTGCTACAGTAAAGAAAAAGTTTTACACATCTGCCCCTCATTGGAACTCTTAAAGACAATGGTTGAATTAACATGAAATTTATTTTTTTAATTTTTTTAATAATAATATTTTTTATTATATTATGTTAGTCACCATACAGTACATCCCTAGTTTTTTATGTAAAGTTCCATGATTCATTACTTGCGTACAACACTCAGTGCACCATGCAATACGTGCCCTCCTTAATACCCATCACCAGCCTATCCCATTCCTCCACCCCCCACCCTCCCGAAGTCCTCAGTTTGTTTCCCAGAGTCCATAGTCACTCATGGTTCATTCCCCCTTCTGTTTACCCCCCCCCTTTCTTCTTCCCTTTCTTCTCCTACTGATCTTCCTACTTCTTATGTTCCATAAATGAGTGAAACCATATGATAATTGTCTTTCTCTGCTTGACTTATTTCGCTTAGCATTATCTCCTCCAGTTCCGTCCATGTTGCAGCAAATGTTGAGAAATCGTTCTTAAACTGCTATGCCAAAGTCGTAATATCATTCAGATGCTAACAAGCACTAACTCTCAAAGGTCGTGAAATGGAATCAAGGAAGATAATAAAAATCCAGAGTACAGAGTGTTCTCTTTCAGAACAAGACAGTCACTGAAGATATCAAGGCCCATGATTTATTCAATGGCTATCATTGAAAGACCCATCTACAGAGTAATTTCAAATTTCATATTTACCAACCAAAGAATAAGATCACACTTTAGCAACTTTTTAAAGTAGCAGTAGTTCTTACTTTTAATGCATCAAAAATTATAAAATAAAAATAGCTTTCTTTAAAAAAGTGCCTCCAATATAAAATTATTCTTTCCCCAGGTCAATAAAACATTAATTCAGTTAGTAAAGTTTATAATTTTTGTCAAAGGCACCAAATATGTTTATGAACACTTTTGATTGCAAATCTTGAGAAGTTTCAAAGTGATGGACAATAAATGCTATTTCAACTAACAAGAGCTACCAAAATCTAGAATTTGCAAAGGGTGCACTTTTCATGTGGGGTTGTCACACCATCACTTCGATGGAAACCTAGACTGTATTGCAAGATGCCTATTATCCCTTCAATTGTTAATTGAACACTTTTTGAGATTATCCCAACCCTTCACAATAAGTAGGGTATATTATTATATGAATTAATACATATTTATTCTATTCTCCCTCACGTTGTCCTCTCTCTCTCTCTCATGAAATTGAGATAAGAAAGCAAAGACAGAATTTCTCATCAAAGGGCAAACACATGGAAGAGATGAAATTGTTGTTAATGCAACTCCAAGAGAGATTTTTTTGAATGGTTATCTTGTTAAAAATGTGGAGGTATAATATGCTACAATTTTATTAGCCTGGTAAGGTTGCTTCTTTTATCTGGTGGTCTCTCAGCAGAGCCTGGCCTTGCCATGTAAAAACCACACTGAAAATATCAGCATATTTGGATAGAAGACATATTGCATATCAGCACAGGGGTGGGCAGTATAGCAGTAATGATAAAAATAATAATTGGAAATACATATTAATGGTTTCAATGTGCTAAGCATTTTCCAAACCTATGCTAACCACTTTACATGGATTATCCAATTTAACAGTAACAACTACTGTAAGAAGTAACTATTGTTCGTATCTTAATATTACACAGAAGGCAACCCAGGTACTCAAGGACTTTCCTGAGATCACATTACTAAGGGGTATGTGAAGCCTGTTTTGAAATCAGGGATCCTAATTGCAGCACCCAGAGTTTTAACCATGAAACTATTCTAACTTACCTTTTAGATGCATGGTTTTTCTAAACCATTGGGAACATAAAAAGGTAGATCTTTAATTTCCTCCCACAGTGATATTCTTAGGTGTTAGGTAAAAATGTCATCTCTAGCTTATAGGGATTCAGAGAATGTGTGTGTGTATGAATATATATACATACATATATATATATATATACATATACCTGTATTGTAGATAGATATTTACAACAGCAGCTGAAGGAATAACCTTTGGGCCAAGAAGTCTCTTGGGTATTTCACATTCTGAATGATTGCTTTTGCACCTGAGACCCAGAGTCAGTATATAGATTAGCTGACTAAACCTATTTTTCATACTTGTGAAATTATATTTTCCAATTTTGAACTGCATTTGATAATTTTCCATCTCAAACCAAGTCTCTGGGCAACATCTCTGCACTTCGTTGCCAGTTCAGTATGTCAGCATGTAGCCCTTAAAGAAAACTAAAAAAAATAAGGTTTCCTGAGACTCTACTGGAACATGAGTGTCTTTTATGACAAAGCCCAACTATTGAGGCTATTTTAATACATGTCCATGCACGATAACGTGTACTTTGAGGTATTTTGAGGTTTTTCAAAGGAAAAGGCATGACAGTGTATTTGAAGAACTCCCATTTCTCAAATAAAGCTTTATAAAGGAACATTAGAGCAGTTTGAAGTTTCCAAAAAAATTAATCAGGAAGTACAGAGTCCACATATGATCCCTTCCCCTCACCCACCCAGTTTCCCCTATTATTGACACCTCACATTCCTGTGACACATTTGTCACAATTCATAAGCCAGCATTGACACAGTTTTATTAATTAAAGTCAATAGTTTACATCAGACCTCTCCCTTTAGGTTGTACAGCATATGGGTGTTTGACAGGTACATAATGACGTGTGTGCGCCATTACAGTATCATACACAATAGTTTCACTGCCCTCCAAATCCCCTGTGTTCCACCTCTTCATCCCTCCCTCCCTCGAAGCCCTCGGACAACCACTGATCTTCCTCTGTCTCCATAGTTTTGTTTTGTTTTGTTTTGTTTTTAAGATTTTATTTATTTACCTGACAGAGAGACAGCCAGCGAGAGAGGGAAGACAAGCAGGGGGAGTGGGAGAGGAAGAAGCAGGCTCCCGGCGGGGGGGGGGGACTGCACCACCCAGGCGCCCCTGTCTCCATAGTTTTATTTTTTTCCACAATGTCCTACAGTTGGAAACGTGCCATAAGGATACCCTTTTAGATTAGCTTCTTTTCTTTTCTTTTCTTTTCTTTTCTTTCTTTTTTCTTTTCTTTTCTTTTTTCTCTTCTCTTCTCTTCTTTTCTTCTCTTCTCTTCTCTTCTCTTCTCTTCTCTTCTCTTCTCTTCTCTTCTCTTTCTTTTCGTCATCGTAAGTGTACTCTCTATTCCCCATAAACTATTTCACCCTTGCTCCCACCCATTTCCCTGCTGGTTCTCCATGATTAAGAGTCTGCTTCTTGGTTTGTCTCTCTCTTTCTTTTTCTCCCCCTTTGTTCATTTATTTTCTTCTTAAATTTCACACATGAGTGAGCTCATGGGGTGTTTGTGTTTCTCTGAGTTATTTCTCTTAGCATGGTACTCTCTAGTTCCATCCGTATCATAGCAAATGGTAAGATTTCATTCTTTTTTATGGCTGAATGAGACATCTCATTTAGCCATAGATATACATATATATGTGTATATATACATTATATATATAATCTCACATCTTCTTTATGCATTCATCTATTGATGGACACTTGGGCGGCTTCCATATTTCATCTATTGTAAATCATTCTGCGATAAACATAAGGGTGCGTGTATCTCTTTGAATTAGCATTTTTGTATTTGTATTAAATACTCACTAGTGCAATTCCTAGTGCTTTGGTTTTCTTTTTCAGTTAAGACTCTTCAAAGTACAGGGGTAGAGGGAACATATCTCAATATCATAAAAGCCATCTATGAAAAGTTCACAGTGAATATTATTCTCAATGGGGAAAAACTGAGAGCTTTTCCCTTAAGGTCAGGAATATGGCAAGGGATGTCCACTCTCACCACTGTTGTTCAACATAGTACTAGAAGTCCTAGCCCCAGTAATCAAACAACAGAAAGAAATAAAATGTATTCAAATTGGCAAAGAAGAAGCCAAACTCTCTCTCTTTGCAGATGTCATGATACGTTATGTGGAAAACCTAAGACTCCACCCCAAAATTGCTAGAAATCATACAGCAATTCAGCAATGTGGCAGGATACGAAATCAGTGCACAGAAAGCAGTGGCATTTCTATACACTCACAGTGTAACTAAAGAAAGAAAAATTAAGGAATCGATTCCATTTATAATAGCACCAAAAACCATAAGATACCTAGGAATAAACCTAAGCAAAAGGCAAAGGCTCTATACTCTAGAAATTGGAGAACACTTATGAAACAAATTGAGGAAGACGCAAAGATGGAAAAGCTTTCCATGCTCATGAATTGGAAGAATAAACATCGTTAAAATGTCTATGCTGCCCAGAGCAATTTACACTTTCAATGCAATCCCTATTAAAATACCATTGACATTTTTCACAGAGCTGGAACAAACAATTCTAAAATTTGTAAGAAGTAAATGAAATGATTTGTATTAAGAATTTATAACCCAGCCTGGTACATAAGATCTTCTTAGAAATATTGTTTATTAAGAATATTTCTCAGGGATGCCTGGGTGGCTCAGTCAGTTAAGCATCTGCCTTCGGATCAGGTCATGATCCCGGGGGTCCTGGGATCAAGTCCAACGTTGGGCTCCTTGCTCAGCAGGGAGACTGCATCTCCCTCTTCCTGCCGTTCCCCCCTTTGTGCTCTTTCTCTCTCTCTCTGATGAATAAATAAAATCTTAAAAAAAAAGAATATTTCTCAGAAGAGTGCCACATGTTTCTATGCTATATTAAAAAAAAAAATAGGTCACCCATGTCTGTGTTAACAGCTATAGAAACAATTAGGTGAAGGTCACACATTTCATAAATAAGATCCCATGAATTCTTCCTATAACGAGGGCATGGCATTCCCTACCGTCTTGCTTGCATCTAACATCTTCATTGCTCATTTTGTAAATCTGGGGAGTCAGAGAAAATTTGCATTTTTAGAAAGAGCACAGTGAACCAAGACTTCAAAAGAAAGCAGTGTTCCACCGGCCTTGGTCTCTTTATGCAATCAGACCTGAACTACAACAACTTATGATGTAGTATATGTTGGCTAACTGAACATAATGAAAAATAAAGCAACAACAACAACGAAAAAAAAAGAAGAGTAAATAAAATCTGCAGGTGTGAATGACCTCTTAAAACCTCTCCTTTCTTGGAATTTCAGTTGGGAACAAGAGAAGTACCTGGTTTTCCACCATTGACAGTAAGTCAGTACTTTGGGATCAGAAGCATAAGAGAAATATTCCTAAAATTATGTCTAGGAGCAGGCAGTTAATTCACTCTGTGTGTGTGTGTGTGTGTGTGTGTGTGTGAATTCTTTTGAGGTTTCCCATGAAAATCATGTCTACCTCTCATGAGAACCATGAGTGATTCCAAAGGTTATAAACTTTATGTGGCTATTTTTCTCTGCCCCTTTATAAGGCATAAATGAATCTTTCTTTAGTACTATTCCCTGCATTATTTTTCTGTCCTACGTAGGATTTTAATGCACATCACTTAGGAGAAATGTTATGCAATTAATATTTGATTCTGTGGGTAGAGCAAGTGAACTATATGGGCTAGTTTTTAATTGCACTATTTTACTAATTATAGAATATATGAGCAAGATCTCTTGCTTGTTTTTTTTTTTCCACACATTTACCTGTTTTTTTTTTTTTTTTTTTTTTTTTTTTTTTTTTTAATTTTAAAATAATTTAGGAAAAGTTTTTTTTTTTTTTTTTTTTTCCCCCCATTTTCCTTTTTTTTTTTTTTTTTTTTTTTTTCACTGCATCTGTGTTTATGGTTGAGGAGACAGTTGTTTATCTGACTACATGGGCACACACACACATGAGCGAAACAGAAGAAACAAAAAAAAAAAAAAAAGAAAGAAAGAAAGAAAAGGAAAAAAGCCACAGAAAAACATATGGTAATGCGGGGTAAAGTTGATGCTGAGCTGACTGTATTATATTAACTAAGAAAGACTGTAATCCTTCAGATATTTAAATACTGTGGAGATGGGCTGAAAATACTTTCATTTTAAATATAAATAGGAATTGATATAGTTAATAATAATGGTGACAGTGTTAATGATGATAATCATAGCAACAGCATTGATTATATTTAATTGGAAAAAGAAACCCTCTGCAAGAGTTTAATTTTAATTGTCCTCTGCTCTGTGTCTAAAGATAACAGAAGGCGGGAATATGGTGTTCCTGCAGATGAAGCATGTTGACTATTGACCCTCAAGAAAGGAGAGAGGAAACATAAGGAATGGATAGTAAATGTGGCAGTGATTGATTGGATATGAACTTGTTTGAGCAAAAAAAGGTCTAAGAAGACAATTGCCTAAAAGTGGAACTCTGAAAGTGATCCATTCTTAAATAAATGAGTAATCAGAATGGACATCAGTACACACATTATGAAAATACATGATACATAATAATACATACAAATGGTCAACAGACCCATAAAAAGATGTTCAACATCACTAATTATTAAGAAAGTGCACTGGGTGTTTTACACAACTAATGAACCATTGAACACTACATCAAAAAGTAATGATGTACTGTATGTTAGCTGATTGAATTTAAATAAAAAATTGAGAATAAGAAAATGCAAATTAAAACCACAATGAGCTATCCCTTTACACCTGTTAGAATATCTGAAATCAAAAGGACAAGAAACAGTGAGTTGGCAAGGATGTGGAGAAAAAGGAAACCTCATACACTATTGGTAGGAATGTAAATTGGTACAGCCACTGGGAAATAGTATGTAGTTTCCTCAAAACAAAACAAAACAAACATACACACCAATAATTCTACTATCAAGTATTTATCCAAAGAAAACAAAAGCACTTATTTTAAAGATATATGCCCCCCTATATTTATGGCAGGATTATTTACAATAGCCAAGATAGAGAAGTAAGCTAAGTGTCTATTGATAGATAGATAGATAGGATAAGGAAGGGATGGTATGTATATACAATGGAATATTACTTCACCCTAAAAAAGGAGGAGATCGTGCCATTTGAGACAACCTGGATAGACCTAGAGGGTACTTTGCTAAGTCAAATAAGTCAGACTGAGGAAGACAATTACTATATGATTTCACTCATATATAGAATCTTTTTTTTAAAGATTGATTTATTTATTTGAGAGAGAGAAGAAAAACACAAGCAGGAAGAGCAGCAGGCAGAGAGAGAAGGGGAGAAGCAGGCTCCCCACTCAGCAGGGAGCCTGATGCAGGACTCCATCCAGGACCCTGGGATCATGACCTGAGGTGAAGGCGGACACCCGACTGACTGAGCCACCCAGGCACCCCTCATATATGGAATCTTAAAACAACAACAACAACCACCAAATGAATAAACAAACAAAAAGCAGACCCAGACTATAAATATAGAAAACAAACTGATGTTTCTCCTGCCAGAGGAGAAGGGGGTAGTGGGATGGGCAAAATGGCGTTATGCAATGAATAAGTCACAGGAATAAAAGGCACGGCATGAGTAGAGTCCATATTGTGATAGCGTTGTTTGGGACGGTTGGGAGTTACACTTGTGGTGAGCACAGCATAATGTATAAACTTGTCCAATCCCTGTGTTGTACAAGTGAAACTAATGTAACACTGTGTCTACTATAAAATTAAAATGTTCACATAGTTTCAAAGTACATCGAGGGAAAAATTTGGTTAAATTTTCATTGTGGAAGCGGCATTGATACTGTGTAAGGAACATTCTAGGCGGACAATAGTTACCCCTGGAAATATTGACTGTATATCCTCACACCTTCAAGTGTCTGGAGAAGTGGTTTCCTTCTTAAAAAGGATCATATCCTGTTCGGAGTATGGGACTCTGACTACATGACTAGAAGACATCTCCTTCCCTGACTGATAATTCAGCCTGGGCTGGGGTCTCCATGGAAACAAGAGCAGCCTCTGGGTTCTCCCTGGGAGAGAGTCAGTGACTGAAGGCAATGTTCCTTCCTTAGAGAGAACACATCTCTTGAGAAGTGGAAATACTTCTCCAGAAAAGAAACCGCTGCTCCGAGTTTTTCATTACTGAGTCAGTACTCAGCTGCAATTTCTGTGCCAAATGCTTGTGTGCAAAAGATTCTCAGTGTCATGGGAAATCTGAAGACTGCTGGACACAGAAGATCATGTATGAAGGCAATACTTAAGTTTGAACTTTACAAAAAGAAAAGAAAGCAAGGAAATCAACATTTAAGCATCCATCTAGAATAAAAGGTCCTCAGCATTGTGGGGAAGGTAAAGAGACACAGAACCAGATTCGGGGCAGTCAGCATGTGCAGGAAGAGGAACATTGGAGCATTGGCCTGTAGGATCCCATCTTGATGAGCATGTTGCCTGCCATTGAGCAGAAGGGAATGGTGATCTCAATACGCACAGCCTGCAGTTCAAGGATGCCTGTTATCAGAAAGGTGGAAAATACGGAGTTTGTACTATTGAGAGGAAACATGACTTCAGGGCTCCCTGACTTGCTTGGAGTGACGTAACATCTGGAGTGCAGTTATTTCATTTAATATAGGATTTTATCATCTAGAAGTGAATATCTGGATCATAAATGACCACTAGTCTCGCTAATACTTTACCCCTCAACTAACCCTGCCTGTATGGATCATTGAAGGTAAATCATTACCTAGATTATACCTTATTTAAATCTAGACTAAAGGAGTATGTGTTTATATTGATTGTTTTCCCCAAAATAACATGGCTCCAGTTATTTGTAAACCTCCATTTTAATAACTTAATTTTAAAATCGGTCTTTTAAATATTTTAGTAGACGATTTTCAAAGAGGTTTAGATTTAGAGAAAAATTGAGAATATAGATAATTTCCATATATCCCTCACACACATGGAAATTTGTTACAATTAGTTAGGCAGTATTAAAATTAACTAACACTTGAAATTATTCATATTTCTTTACTTTTTACATAATGTACTTTTTCTCTCATGGGATAAACAATACCTTGTGTTTACCTGCCATGTCTCCTTAGTCTCTTGGTTGTTTGTCAGACTTTCCTTGCTTTTGCGGACTTTTAATAGTTTTGAAGATTAGTGGTTAGGGATAACGTGAAATGGCTTTCTATTGGTACTTGTCTGATTCTGTCCTCATGATGAGAATGGGGTTATGGATTATTTTGGAGGGAGATTATAGATATAAGGTGTCACATTCATCACATCGTATGAAAGACATATATTATTGTCATGTTTTCTGACGGTTGATGTTAACCTTGAGCACCTCACTCGTGAGTTTTGACAGGTTTCTCCATTGCTACCACTTCACAAACACTGTTCATGGTAAGTTTTCCATTATTCTTCTAAAGTTAATGAATACTTTTCAGTCCTCAATGTAAGATGGTGTCACATGATTTTGATACACGTGTTTCCCTCTGTAAAACACTTTTCCATTTGGACTCATTGGCATACATCCTTAACACTTTTATTGCTTCCTTTACAGGCTATTTCTGGGGATTCAACTGTACCCTATTTTAATGTTCAGGGTTTTTAGCGTACTTATATTATTTTCTTTACTTAGTCAAGTCATCCACCCTCACGACCTCAAACACCATGTTTATGACCATGATTTGCAAATTCATTATCAGCTACTTCATACATATATCAAACCCCAGGCTGGATATCTTGGGAAGGGACGCCTGGGTGGCTTAGTCAGTTAAGTCATTCTGGCTCGGGTCATGATCTTGGGGTCATGAGATTAAGCCCTGTGTCGAGGGCTTAAGATTCTCTCTCTCTCTCTCCCCCTTGCCCACCCCAATAAAAAAAAATGTGTCTTAGGCAGACAACATAAATAAAAAAGAATATTTCTAAAACAAGTCCCATTCACCAACAACTTCCTTATAATGGGACATAGTTATAGGACCTCTATAGCTTTCATTTCAAAAACCTAAACAGGATTGGCATCTCCATTTCTCTTATCCCTCACAGTCAATCAATCACCAAGCTTATGATTCCATCTATTAAATATATCTCATATGCACCCACTTTTTGCACCTCCTGGAGCGGACCTGTGTTCAATCACTACTGTATCCTTTTATTAAGACGCCTTATCTAATCTTCTGCTGTCAACTCTTCTCCTCATCTATTTGGTAGCAGGACTGATGTTCCTAGCATAAATGCTTCATCATTTCAAAATTCTAATTGCAATAAATTAGTACTTGCATATTGCCCTAAGGATTAAAACTAAATTGAAATCTCATCTTTTCTAACTTTGTACCTATCTACTATTCAATATTTATACCTGAATTTCATAGTTATTTATTCACCTGGATTTCAAACATTATGGTGTATTCACAGTTTTGTTTTTCTCTTTGTTTTGCCTGAAAATTATTGCTCTTATATTCCTAAGGTCATTTGTCGTCAGTCTTTAAGCCTCAAATACATACCACTTTCTCAGGGGAGTCATCACTCAAACCCTCCATACTAGATTATAGTGCCTGGCAGGCTGTCAGTGCACTCTTCATTTCTGCATGACATTTATCAGAATAGTTAATACAGATGTATGCTTAATAATTTTTGTCTGTGTCCCCTGTCTTACTGAAGGCAAAGAACTCCTTTGCTCTCTACTGTTTTCTTGTATCTTAGGAGTGCCGAGCACTGTGTCTGAATCACTGGGAATACTTACTCAACTCCATAGTATCAATGGGTATTTACCAATGTTCCAGAAACATCTCAAACTCCATGTGTTCACCATAGCTTCATTATCTTACCACGTAAATAACACTCCTTCTTTGTCACTAGCTCATCGAACAACATATCATCAACTCAATTTTATCAACCAAAAACTTGGGCATCAACTCTGAAACCACTCTGGTCACCAAGCTATAAAAAGTTATTCAGTGTGCTCATAGATCCTAAATATTATCATAGCCCTTATCTTATTTTGGTTCTTACAATCATTGCTCTAAGTGAGACACCATCATTCCTCAATTGTGCTTTTGTGGTACTTTTTAAACTAAACTATCTTCTTACAGACTTTATAAAGAATCTAAACTGCCATGAAGAAATCCTAATGATAGAATGGTTCAAAACAATGTAAAATGAAAAATTTACGTGCAGTAAGGTCATACCTTCATTGCATGGAGAGACTCTAAGAAATGAATCTTTGGAATACAGGGATTATATATCTTTTTATTCTAAAATTCTTTAGTAGACTTGCATTAGTCACTAATGGGGAAAAAGAAATACAGGTGGGAGAAGGTTTCATAGTTTCAGATGTTTTCGCCTCACCTGTAGGAATGAAAAACTCCAATTTCATTCTATCATATATTTTGATATAATGACCAATTAATTGGATAATCTAAGCAATAGACAGGTTTCCAAAATTTTAGGTGGAAGTGTGTCTAAATGGAATGAAAATATTGATGAACTGAGGGTGACAATTTTCGTATGGTAATCATGCTTGAAGAACATGTCAACAAAAGTCAGAGACACTTATTGTTGTGTCTATGATGCCATAATTATTCTACAACCCACTGGAGAAACCTCTCCTGGAATGTGTATTAGCAAAACTTACTTTTATTTTGTCTCTTGAATTAGAAAGCCTCTTAAGTTCTTTAATACTCAAGTCATCATAAAAGATGATAAAGTTATAGAAATAATGATTCAAATTGTACATTCTTGCACATAAGGGAAGTAGCATTGCTCTTTTGACCTTAAAACATTCCAATGAGAAAATCCAAGGCTTCTACTTCACTTTCAGGGAAAACCACTTCTTCATCCTGCTTCTGATCTGCTGGGTCTTTACGCTGTAGATGATTGGATTCATCAGGGGTGGGAAGAGAATATAGATATTGCCCATAAGGACATGAACGGAGGGTGAGAGATGCTTCCCAAAGCGGTGCACCATGGTGAGGCCAATGATGGGGATGTAGAAGACCAGGACGGCACAGATGTGGGACACGCAGGTCTGCAAGGACTTGAGCCTCTCCTCCCGGGATGCAATTGCCAGCACTGTATGCAAGATGAAAACGTAGGAGATGAGAATGAGCACAGCATCCAACAACAAGGTACAAATGACCAGAGCCAGGGCGTAGAAGCTGTTGAAGCGGATGTCAGAGCAGGCCAGTCGCAGTAGGTCCTGGTGCAGACAGAAAGAGTGGGAGAGGATGTGGGGGCGGCAGTAATGGAAGAACTTCAGGCGAATGATGACGGGGAGAATGGACAATGCACTTCTCATCAAAATGGCCCCCATGACATGACTGACCCTACTGTTGGTCAGGATGGATGTGTAGCGCAGAGGATTACAGATTGCAGTGAAGCGATCAAAGGCCATGGCCAGAAGGACTCCAGACTCCGTGCCAGAGAGACTATGGACAAAGTAAGTCTGTGAAATACAGGCATCCAGACCAATCTCCTGGCTGAGCCCCCACAGGATCCCCAGCACCGTGTGCACTGTGGACAGCCCCATGCACAGGTCAGTGAGGGCCAGCATGGCCAGGAAGTAGAACATGGGCTGGTGCAGGCTCGGCTCCGTCCGGATCACATGCAGCACCAGGCAGTTTCCCAGGAAGACCATGGCATAGATGGAGGAGAAGGGAATTGAAAGCCAGGGATAGTACTGGTCTAGGCCAGGGAACCCCATGAGAATGAATATCGAGGTATTGAGAATGGAAGCAGAAGCAGCAGACATGATCATGTGAAGATAATTTTCCAGAGAAGGTCGATATTACTGACCAGTTCTGTCCAGCCGTCCACTGTGTGTGAGCGCAGTGGAGAATGCACAGCCCCTCACATTGTAGCACGGGCAAAGCACGTGGTGGAATCCCAGCGCAGCTCCAGTCTGCAGGAGAAGCCACAGCTCAAGACGATTTCCCAGGGAAGCTCCTTGGTAGCAGGTCTCAGTTGTAGAAGCAAATCACTGTCCCGACCATTTGGGGCAGATTAGATCATTAACTTCATTCTGTCTTAGTCCCTCTGAGCCACTTGCAGGACACACAGCAGGTGACAGTGGCTAAAGCTCTTGAGAGCACAGGGCTGTTCCTTCTGTGCTGCTCCTGAGGAAGCCCCCAAACACTGTCTTGTCGCCAGAGCTTGTGGCCCAGGGACTCAGAAGGCTCAGACTTATGAGGAAGGAATGAAGAGGATTGTTGGGCCAGGTGGACCCGGGCTCTTGGGAGGCCACTATTCCCACCTGGTGGCTGATGCAAGTGAGAGATTTCACTTGGTCACTGAAGGCCACAGGTCCCTGGGACTGAGAGGTTTGGGTAAATGGCGGCCTTTTCTGGGATCCACAAATCTTTTCAGTAGGGAGACTCACCACACTGAGTGAAATTTCAATACCTAATCAGAAGGAGAAGGTGAGAATTAAACACCCAAGGGGAAAAGACAGTATCAGAGTTCTCAAGAATTTTAGTCTCTGTTTCTGTCTGAAATCAAGAAAAATATTCATGTAAGACTTATTTTCCTCCAATTTTCCTTTTATTGTTGCCTGAATGCCTCAGTCCATATTTCTCCCTTTCCAGAACCCCTGAGAAATGAGTCTCCTTTTTGTCCAGCGTAATATAAAGAGCCATATTTAAAAAGGTTTTGAAGAAAATGCTCTAAATATGGCATACAGCATATCGCTTAAAACATTCACTTAATTATTAGTAGGACAAAAGTTAATTATGGACTCATGTATGAAATACTTGAAATATTTTCTTGTCTTCATCTGTTTATAATTATTAAGTGTTATATATGAAATTATAGATAACTAACTATTTTATTCAGATTTCTTTTCTTTTCCCATGGAGATGTTTTCAGTGAGTACATTATATGGAAAAGTTCCAAGTGGAGCACAAGGAGTATTTTTTCCTGAAGCACTTGAGGATAAGTTTTCTACCTGATAATCCTTTACTCCCCAAATTTTACTGGATGTTTTCTACAAACAAGGATATTCTCCTACATGACCATAGTACAACCATCAACAGAAAATAACATTGACACAGTACTACCATTACATTTTCAGAGATCATGTAACTTTTCTCAATTGTACCATTAATGTGATTTGTACTAAAAAAGACTCCAGTTCAGAATCATGTGTGTGCATTAGTAGTGCTGTCCTGAATTTCTGCCAGTGGCTTTTGATTTGGAGTCATGTAATTTACCTTTTGTACAGTTTCTTTCTTTCTTTCTTTCTTTCTTTCTTTCTTTCTTTCTTTCTTTCTTTCTTTCTTTCTTTCTTTCTTTCTTTTTCTTTCTTTCTTTCTTCCTTCCTTCCTTCCTTCCTTCCTTCCTTCCTTCCTTCCTTCCTTTCTTCCTCTCATTCTTTGTTTTCCTAGGATTTTACTACTACGACTTCTTGCACCTGAAATATTTGTCAAATTCGTATCTTATTTAAAATACCAGCTCTGGCCGGTGATGGGTAGTAAGGAAGGCACGTATTGCATGGTGCACTGGGTGTTATACACAAGTAATGAATCATCGAACTTTACATCAAAAACCAGGGATGGTGACTAATATAACAAAATAATGGTGACTAAGTATGGTGACTAATATAACAAAATAAAAATTATAAAAATAAAAAAGAATTAAATCTAAATAAAAATCTCATCTTTCCTAACATTGTTCCTATTTTTCAACTTTTATGCTTGAATTTCATAATAATCAGTTCACCTGTTTTTCATACAGTCGAATGTATTCTAAACTTTTTTTCTCATCAGTTTGCTCCCAAATTCCTTTTTTTTTTTACATTCGTCATTACTTACTCTCAATCGTCGCGCCTCACTGTTCTCAGAGGAGTCACTACCCAGATCCTCTGTACCAGATTAGAGTTCCCGGTTAGGCTGTCAGTGTACTCTTCGTCTGACTAATGCCGTTTATTTTAGTTTTTAATGTATGGTTAATGATGCTTAATAACTTGTGTCTGTGTCCCCGTTACACTGAAGGCAAAGTACTCTTTCTGCTCTCCTTGTTTTCCTGTACCTGAGTGGTAACTAGCACTGTGTTCAAAACACCGGGGGTACTTATTCAAGATTTCCAATGGTTATTTATCAACGTCCCACAGATACGTAAAACGCAATGTGTTCAAGGCAGGTTCCACGAACTCCATGTGTAAAAAATACTCTTCCTTTGTCACTGTCTCATTGAACAACACCCCACCAACCTGATTTCCCAAACCAGAAACTTGAGCGTCAACTAGGAAACTACTCTGTGCACCAGGCACACGTGGTTATTAAGTGTGCTCCTAGATCCTAAATTTCATCATATCCCTCATCTTACTTCCATTTTCACGATCACTGCTCTAAGACAGGCACCATCAGTCCTCAATCATGCTCTTGCAAGAGTTTCTAAACTCTTCTTTATAGACTTCAGAAAGAATATAAATGCCACGAAGAAATCCTAATGACAGAATAAGCACAAAAAGTGTAAAGTGAAAAATTTATATGCAAGAAGGTCGTATCATTAAAGCACGGGTACTAATTAAGAACAAAATCTTTTAGACAGTATTATAGTACTTTCGGGTACACAATATAATGATTCAATAATAAAAAATAAAATCTTTGGAGTAGAAGGGTTATATATATATTTTTAAGATTTCATTTATTTGTCACAGAGAGAGAGAAAGAGCACAAGCAGGGAGAACAGGAGGCAGAGGGAGAAGCAGGCTCTCTGCTGAGCAAGGAGCCTGCTGTGGGACTCGATCCCAGGACCCTGGCATCATGACCTGAGCCAAAGGCAGACACTTAACCGACTGAGCCACCCAGGCATCCCAGAGGATTATATATCTTTTTACTCTATACATCCTCTAATGAATCTGTATTAACACTCTAATGGGGAAAAAATACTAAAGGGGGAGGAAGGCTCAGTATCATAGATTCTGTTGCCTCTCACCTCACCCGTAGGAAGGAGAACACAGTATCACTGTATTATATTTTACTATAAGGGCTGTTACGTGAATAATCTAAGCAATAGATATGCTACCAGAATTTTAGGTAGAGGTCTGTCTAAATGAAATGAAAATATTGATGAACTGACGGTCATAATCTTCATATGACAACCATGCTTTAAGAACATGTCAGTAAGATGTAAACACAGGTGTTCTCATGCCCATAATGGCTATAATTATCCTACATCAGACGTTCAGAAATCTTTTCTGGAATGTGTATTGGCAAAAAAAATTCTTCTATTTTGCCTCTTGCTTTAGAAAGCCTCTTAAGATCTTTAATACTCAAATCCTCATTAAACAACAAAACGTTACAGAAATTATCAGATTACAAGTTGTTACACACATGGAAAGTAGCATTACTCTTTTGACCTTAAAACATTCCAATGAGAAAATCCAAGGCCTCTACTTCATTTTCAGGGAAAACCACTTCTTCATCCTGCTTCTGATCTGCTGGGTCTTTACGCTGTAGATGATTGGATTCATCAGGGGTGGGAAGAGAATATAGATATTGCCCATAAGGACATGAACGGAAGGTGAGAGATGCTTCCCAAAGCGGTGCACCATGGTGAGGCCAATGATGGGGATGTAGAAGACCAGGACGGCACAGATGTGGGACACGCAGGTCTGCAAGGACTTGAGCCTCTCCTCCCGGGATGCAATTGCCAGCACTGTATGCAAGATGAAAACGTAGGAGATGAGAATGAGCACAGCATCCAACAACAAGGTACAAATGACCAGAGCCAGGGCGTAGAAGCTGTTGAAGCGGATGTCAGAGCAGGCCAGTCGCAGGAGGTCCTGGTGCAGACAGAAAGAGTGGGAGAGGATGTGGGGGTGGCAGTAATGGAAGAACTTCAGGCGAATGATGACGGGGAGAATGGACAACGCACTTCTCATCAAAATGGCCCCCATGACATGACTGACCCTACTGTTGGTCAGGATGGATGTGTAGCGCAGAGGATCACAGATTGCAGTGAAGCGATCAAAGGCCATGGCCAGAAGGACTCCAGACTCTATGAAGGACAGACCATGGATGAAGTAAGTTTGGGCAATGCAGGCATCCCAACTGACTTCTTCGCTGAGCCCCCACAGGACTCCCAGCACCGTGTGCATTGTGGACAGCCCCATGCACAGGTCAGTGAGGGCCAGCATGGCCAGGAAGTAGAACATGGGCTGGTGCAGGCTCGGCTCCGTCCGGATCACATGCAGCACCAGGCAGTTTCCCAGGAAGACCATGGCATAGATGGAGGAGAAGGGAATTGAAAACCAGGGATAGTACTAGTGTAGGCCAGGGAACCCCGTGAGAATGAATATCGAGGTATTGAGAATGGAAGCAGAAGCAGCAGACATGATCATGTGAAGATAATTTTCCAGAGAAGGTCGATATTTACTGACCAGTTCTGTCCAGCCGTCCACTGTGTGTGAGCGCAGTGGAGAATGCACAGCCCCTCACATTGTAGCACGGGCAAAGCACGTGGTAGAATCCCAGGGCAGCTCCAGTCTGCAGGAAAAGCCACAGCTCAAGACGATTTCCCAGGGAAGCTCCTTGGTAGCAGGTCTCAGTTGTAGAAGCAAATCACTGTCCTGACCATTTGGGGCAGATTAGATCATTAACTTCATTCTGTCTTAGTCCCTCTGAGCCACTTGCAGGACACACAGCAGGTGACAGTGGCTAAAGCTCTTGAGAGCACAGGGCTGTTCCTTCTGTGCTGCTCCTGAGGAAGCCCCCGAACACTGTCTTGTCGCCAGAGCTTGTGGCCCAGGGACTCAGAAGGCTCAGACTTATGAGGAAGGAACGAAGAGGATTGTTGGGCCAGGTGGACCCGGGCTCTTGGGAGGCCACTATTCCCACTTGGTGGCTGATGCAAGTGAGTCATTCTCCCTGGTCACTGCAGGCTAGTAGTTTGGGTCCTCGGGACTCAGAAGAATGGGTAAATGGCAGCATTTTCTGGGGTCCACAGATCTTTACAGGGAGGGATACTCACCGCATTCACTGCAATTTCAATACCTATTCAGAACGAGAAGACAAGTAACCACCCAAGGGGAAAAGGTGTATTAGTGTTCCAAATAAGTTTTATTCTCCATATGTGTCTGAATCAACACAATGTTTATCTAAGGCGTATATATTTTTACACCATATTTTATTTTTATTTTTCACTGAATTCTTCAGTAAACATTTCTCCTTTTCTTAACCCCTAAGAAAGGGTAGCCATTTTGAAATATCCCTAGAGGTCTCTTCATAACACAAATCAGTCATTTGGAGGAAAAAGACTGCCATGACCTTATCCCCATTGAGGGAAGGGAATTCCTCTTCTCTCTAGCTCCCTCAGACTTCCTGTCTCATCAAAGGGGAAAGGGATCACAGTTCAATAGACTGGGAATGCTGCAGGTAGGGAAGAAAGAAAGGAGCCTGGTGGTAGGCAGAGTGGGAGGAAGACCATTGTAGAAATACCTGTGAGGGTCACAGCTCTAAGAAACATTCCCAGTAATATCAGGTGCACTAAGATTTCATTAGAAGGTCATTGCATGCTTCCTTCCTCCACCCATGTCATGAGCATGCTATGAAGGTGCACGCGGAAGTATGTCTTTCCACAATGTCAGCTTCATTCATTCAGAAAGCAAGTTAAATCACAATTATGAAGCAGGTTCAGGATTCCAAACTCAATGGCAATTCACCACGTGATTAAACTTGGCTTCTTACCCAGCACACAGAGCAGAACAGAAGACAAGGCACACAACAAACAAGGTAACAGAAGGGTGCAGGAAGTTAAGAACCAAACATGAAGTCAGTCTGTGGACACTCAACTGAGATAAGTCCTTGGTCTGGTCTGGATCAGCTCTCGGCACTTACTGCTTCTGATGTTCAAGCAGTGAAGGATCTCGGTTCTGTTTGGGGATGGATTGGGCTGAGCCTCTGGGGACAGCTGTTGCCTTTTTTAAGTGGTCAGACATAGAGGGGTCAGGTCTGAAGAGTCAGACAGTTTGCTGCCAAAATCCTTCCTTTTTAAAAAAATTAATTAATATATGTATTTGTTTTTGCCAGAGAGAGAGAAAGAAGAGAGTGAGCATACAAGCATGGGGAGAGGCAGAGGGAGAAGCAGACTCCCCTCTGAGCAGCGAGCCCAAAGCAGGGCTCCATCCCAGGACCCTGAGACCATGACCTGATCCGAAGGCAGATCCTTAACCCACTGAGTCACCCAGGCGCCCCAAATTCTTCCCTTTTTAAAGGGATTTAATCAGTTTTGGGTCTTGGCAGACCTCCTCTGGTCCTGCTCCTTATCAGTACCAGGGTGTCAGCTGACATTGGTCCCGGCAGTATCCCCCAGAGGCAGTACCTGAACTGCTTGTGTCATTGTTTGACACAGGCTCCTGCTTGACATGAGAGACTCCATTTTGCTCTCTACAACCCACCATCCCTTATCAGCAACCCAACAGAGGTCCAGTAAAATCACAATCGATCGCAACTAAAAGGTCTGTAAAATATAGATTTTTCTCTAAGGAGGAATACATTGGAAAAACTAAAGTCAAAAGGGGAGTAAAGAATGATAAAGAACAAATAAAAAACAATAGTTTCTCATATCTAAGGCTACAAAAAACACAGATCAACTTTCAGCTGCTACAAACCTTCAGTTTGTAAAAAACTCATTAGCTGCAAAGTCCAATAAAGCAAAGCACGGTAAAAGGAGGTATGCTTGTATATTGGTCTGTAATCGCCTTTTCTTGTAAGGTCTTTGTCTGACTTTGGTAGCAGGGTAGTGCTGGCTTCATAGAATGAGTAAGGAGACATTCCCTTGGGGCGCTTGGGTGGCACAGCGGTTAAGCGTCTGCCTTCGGCTCAGGGCGTGATCCCGGCGTTATGGGATTGAGCCCCACATCAGGCTCTTCTGCTATGAGCCTGCTTCTTCCTCTCCCACTTCCCCTGCTTGTGTTCCCTCTCTCGCTGGCTGGCTCTATCTCTGTCAAATAAACAAATAAAATCTTTAAAAAATAAAAAGGAATTGTTCCCTCTTCTTTAGTTTTTGGGAAGAGTTTGAAAAGGAATGGGCAATTTTAATTTTTAAGAGTGTTAGATTCAGATTCAAATTGACCTATTACAAATCCCAGCTGTGCCACTTTTTTTTTTTTTTTTTTTAGATTTTATTTATTTATTCATTCGACAGAGATAGAGACAGCTAGCGAGAGAGGGAACACAAGCAGGGGGAGTGGGAGAGGAAGAAGCAGGCTCATAGCAGAGGAGCCTGATGTGGGGCTCGAACCCATAACGCGGGGATCACGCCCTGAGCCGAAGGCAGACGCTTAACCGCTGTGCCACCCAGGCGCCCCCAGTTGTGCCACTTTCTAACTATGTGATCAATTATGAAATATCCCTGAGCTTCGGTTTCTCAGCTAAAAATAAGAATTATTAGATTTCTATCATTTGAAAAATACAAGAGATATTTATAAATCACTTAGTACTTTTTTTTGCCATTTCTTTTATTGCTCAATAATTGGTAATTGGCTCTTAAGAGTTTTGTCATATAATTCATGTGACATGCAATTCAGAAATATTTTTATATATTATTCATTATTTAATTTATCTCCATAACAAATCAATCGTTCGTAATTTTTTATATTCCAGGGATAGGGACAGAGCAGTGGCCATATTCTCAAAAGATCTTCCTAGCTGTTCTCTTCCAACCAAATAACTAAAATAAAATTAAAAATGTTTTTGTTGAATGCATTTTCTATTTAAGCACAATTTGAATATTAGCCAAACAAATTTGCTTAATTGAGTTTTAAAGTAATTGCTTTTTTAATAATTTTTAAAAACATTTCCAACGAACAGGTATGTCTTCAATCACCTTATATACTTTCTTTTCCCAGAGTCTAGTTATTATACTCAGCCTTCTAATATTTTATGACCAAGAATGCCTAATGGATCTTAAAATATGAAATTTCAGACTTGTCCTGTGCCTATGTGAAGGTGGAGAGAAGGAGAAAAATAAAAGTTTTGCAAAGCAAGTATTCTACTTATTGGGAAAACAGCCAGTTTGTCTCAGGCTACAGAGTGGATAAATATTTACTCTCTTGTCTAGTAGTCCTGTACGGCTCTTTCTGCTCTCATCCTCCATCTGCTTTCTTACAATGAGTGTCTTACCGCACACCTTCCAGAAGGATAACAAAAAATCTCAGCTGTTGACTATGGACTCTGGGAAACAAACTGAGGGTTTCAGAGGGGAGGGGGGTGGGGGATGGGCTAGCCCGGCGATGGGTATCAGGGAAGGCACATATTGCATGGAGCCCTGGGTGTTATATACAAATAATGAATCATGGAACACTACATCAAAAACTAAGGATGTACTGTATGGTGACTAACATAACATAATAAAAAATTAAAAAAAAAAATCTTAGCTGTTTCCTTACTTGTTAGCTTGGGCAGGTCTTGTCAATGTGTCTTGGGTTCTCTTTGCTACTTTTGTAACGAATTCAGAAGCAAAGAGAATCTTTGCTAATTCTCAATCCACCCGGAGGGAATTATCTGAAAACTTTTTGCAATGTATGTCTGAGGGAAATCTAAGTATCTGCACCATACGTATCTACTGTTGTTGCTATGTGGAGAGAGAGAGAGAGAGAGAGAGAGATCCAAATCATTCTGTTCCTCACATGATCTCACTTCTCTGCCTCCCAGTTTCAGTCTCAATAATGACTAATCACCCCAAATCACACAGTCCATGCACGTTACCATTAGGCAATTTGTGGTTGTATTTAAGAGATTTGAATAATGAAATTTTTCTTTGGTCTCCCCGTTGTCCAGCTATTTGGCTGTAGAAATTTAGCTTCTGAGAATCTTTTTTCCGCATGGCTAAGAGGACCTTTAGCTATTGGACCAGTAACGAGGCCCTACAGGCAGGGAGGGACAGTTCTATGGATAGGATTCTACAATTCAGGGTAGAGCGCTGATCCAGGGAACAATTACCCCCATCCCATGACTACTACTACTTTTGCATTTGAAATAGTTGAAAAGAGCTTATTTAAACTGTTATGAGCCTTCTGAAAGAACAATCTCTCTACTCCTTTATCCTTCTCTGAGTCCATTTAAAACTAAATACTTTCTCATTTTCTCTTGTTCTTGGTTTCCCTATGGTTTTATTCTCTGACCACCGCTCATTCTTTCTTACCTTTAAATCCTTGGACAGTAAACTCCATGTCATTGTTTTAACTATCACCAGTATACTAATTATTAACACATTATTAAAGCTCTGATCTCTTTCTTCAGTTTCAGAACTATATAGTTATTTGTTGTACATAATTGTTAAATTACCTACAGAAAACTCACATTTAACATATACAGAATTGAGTTCTTCATCTTCTTATCCATCTTTATTTATAGTGCCAGGAAAATGTGCCATCATCTATCCAGTCATTAAAATCAGAAAAAAAAAAAAAAAGTCTAAATTGAGATAGATTGTGGAAACAGGCATATTCAGCAACTAAATGTAGTGATTAGTGATTCTACATTGATTTAGCACTATTAATTATGGCAATTACAGCCAGACGGAAAGGTAGATATCCTTAAGGAACAAATTTTTTGTTTATACTAAACATGTACTGTGGATGTTTTCCTAGAACATGCCATTCAAAGAAATACCTTCTGTTTTGGGCTTCTCATTCAGATTTTGTTTCATCATTATGAATTCCAATTATAGTATATATTGTAGTGTGTCTACTGGTATTTCAGGATAAGTAAATGGTTTGAGACTATTTAGTCCTTGGTCTGCTAATCTTTCTTTTAGTTATATTAGATTTTTCAAAATTGTAATTTTTTCCCCTGTATTTTGTGTCACAATATCCATCCGCTTGCTACTTCTGTCCCCCACTACATCTCTGTTTTCCTTTTAATCCGAGATAAGTGAGGATGCTGAAAGGGAAGTTTTTATCAAGCGTATACAAGGAAATAGCCACTGCATTCAGCACAAGAGCTAAAGCAATAAAATTCACCTATTTTATTTTCAAAGTATCTTTCGTTTATAGTTGTGCTCAAGACTGATGAGATTTTTAGGAAAAAAAAACATAGCTAAGAGAATACTGCCTGAAATTTTTTTTCATTCTTGTTATTTAAAAATATGTGTTGGTAACTCTGGCCAGAGATATTTGCAGTTAGGAGCTAGATAAGCTTACTGTTTTTAAAATTTATATTGAAAAGATGAGAAAAACATCAAAATCCTGGAATACTATAAAAGAGAAATTAAGAAGTCTTCATAGGCTTGGTTCTCACATATCTGGAATTGCATTCATTGTTTATGAACATTTCATCCTTGCAAGTGATGCGGGCTGGCTGGGTTCTAGAACCCAGAGAGGGGTCCCATGGGATCAGCCAAAAGGGGTCCTTCGCTTCATGCAGGACAGAAGTCCAATGGGAGCTGAGAGGAAGTGAGACTGAGTTTATTGAAGACACATAGAGAGTGCAGATATAGACTTGCAGAGCTTCTGGAAGACACTTTTATTCTTTTATTCTGCAAAAACTAACAAAATACCTAATATATAGAAAGGGCTACATTCAGGAAAGGGGATGCAGTGGTTTACAAGAGAGAAGGAATGCCTCTCCTCATGAGGATTATTTTTAGTGGGGATTTTTCAAAATGCTTCTAGCATCACTGAATTCTAAGTATAGCCATCACCCTACTTGCCAAAAATTATTTTTCCTAAACTCTGAGGCAAAGCACTATGGGCATTTTTATACATTTGTAAGGTCTCTAAGTTATTCTTTCGGGTTCCTTTTCCATTTAGATCCGCAGTCCCCTTCATGAGCCTTAAATATTATGAGCCTTTCCTCTAAAACGGAGGCTACGTCTTAGTTCTATTTCTATTTATAGGGTCAGTCATAGTATATTTAACAGGGTAAGTATTCAGTGAAATTGCATAATGAGAAATAAATGAGAATGTGGTTATTTCTTCCCATGAGTGAGAACTTCATATGATGAGATGCTGTCTCCTTGTTACATGCTTCTCACTATGGGTCTTTCTGTGAAATGGCTCGTTAAACACCTATGACCAAAGTCTCTCATGTCCTTTCTCTCTCTACCAAAGACCGACTGAGCCTAAGCGTCTCTGATGCCAGCCCCACGCAACCGGAGGAAGCAGAGCATCCTCAGCCGCATCTGCTTGGTCTTAATGGTGTACACCACCGGGTTGAGCGCTGGAGGTATGAGAAAGTGAAGATAGGAGAGCAGCCCTGCGCTGGAAGGGGAAGCCCGCCTCCTGGATCTGTGGAGCATGGACAGGCCGATCATAGGCGTGTAGAAGAGCAGCACGGCACAGATGTGGGAGACACACGTGTTGAGGGCTTTGAGGCGCTCAGCCTTGGAGGCAACGGACAGCACTGTGTGAAGGATCAGCGCGTAGGAGAGAACAATGAGCACCGAGTCCAACCCCAGTGTGGAGAGCACTACAAAGAGACCATAGGCACTGTTGATGTGGGTGTCTGCACAGGCCAGCTTCATGACATCCGGGTGCAGGCAGTAGGAGTGGGAAAGCAGGCGCTTCCGGCAGTAAGGCAGCCTCTTCAGCATGACGGGGGCTGGGATGTGGAGCCCGATGCTGCGCACCACGCTGGCCAAGCCCAAGCTGGCCACACGGGGGCTCGTGAGGATGGTGCCATAGCGCAGGGGGTTGCTGATGGCCACAAAACGGTCCAAGGCCATGGTCAGCAGCTCGGAGGACTCCATGATGGAGAAGGTGTGGATGAAGAAGAGCTGGGCCAGGCACACGTCCAGCGACACCTGCCTGAGACCCAGAATGTAGATGGGGAGCACGGTGGGCAAGGTGGAGGCAGACAGGCCCAGGTCGGTCACCGCCAGCATCGACAGGAAGTAGTACATGGGCTGCTGCAGGGAGGGCTCTGACTTCACCACCCACAGGATCAGGGTGTTCCCCGCCAGAGAGGCCACATACATGGCACACAGAGGGATGGAGAGCCATTTGTGCACAGCCTCAAGGCCTGGGAGGCCTGCTAGGAAGAAGAAGGTACCGGTGTGGTTGGAATCTGACATGGTGGGCACAACTCCAGGCAGAACACAGGCCCTGGAATCAAAGGAGTTGCTTCATCAGACCCTTCTCTAGGAGCCAAGACCTTTCGCTGACTCCCCAAAGTGTTTCCCTGACAGCCATGGCCTTGTGATTTGCGGAGGCATTTCCCTGAGGTCATAGATAAGGAGCCCTTAAACAAAGGTTAGTTTGAATTACTAAAGGAAATGTTGCATTTGTGGGGAGCCTGGCTTGGGAGCCACACAATAAAATTTGTCACAAAATCAGAATTTGAAACGTGGATCTGGAAAGGGTTAGTCCTAACTCTTCAGTATACGTCCTGAGACCTGAACTCTAGGTCCCATGTAGTTAGTGTGACTCATCTGGGAGCAGAGTGCAGGGTCCTCACTTCCTGTCATCTGGGAGCAGAGCACAGGATCCTCACTTCCTGTCATCTGGGAGCAGAGCGCAGGGTCCTCACTTCCTGTCATCTGGGAGCAGAGCACAGGGTCCTCACTTCCTGCCAAGTGTCCCTTCACACTGCCTTTCAGTAGGTAAGGATATTCACTGTGGTGAATATCCGAATTTTGCAGACTGACATCTTCTGTTATAATTAAAGCAATACAAAATAATTCCCTTTGACACGTCAGCCCACCCGTGTGAGCACACAAATACAACTTTATCGCCCACATGGTTTAAAATGTCAAGCTGTGGCTAAAATTTTAGATACCTTTCCAAATATGATTCATTCTCCCATTGAGCTGTGCATGTGGAACATTAAATAGAATGATTCAACTCATAGAAAATGAAACAGTTACCTGGTAGCTTATCTGTAATTATTCAGCATTATACAGATCAACATACAGAGGTCAGAAAAAGATGTTTAAGTGTGAAGGGATCAGAACTTAGATCCACTTATAAAGTGATTTCTGAAAAAAAAAAAAAAAAACACAATAATCTGAGACTACATCTTGGGTCTTGTGTTCTCGCCCTTAAACTTTGGCTCCTGTTTCACTCCCTGCCATCTCAGCTTTCTCCCCATAGTTAACCCATCATGAGTTTCATTTTCTGAGGACCCAGTCAAAGCACTGTCTGGAAACTTTCCCCTTCCCTTCTAATCATAAACAAAAGGAGATTTCTGGAGTTTCCCAGCATCACAAAACCCAAGAATAATGACCAACTTAATTTTTAGGAAATTTTCTTAATTGTCTCTTCAGAGTTTTGTTTTGTTCTGTTTTTTTCTGATGATACTGATTTTCTCTTCATTTTATCACCTCTTCTCTCAAATGTCTTGGAGAATAATACAATATTCCTCTTTCTTTGAAAAGTAGCTCCACCTAATAATGCATTCGGTCACGTTTTCTTCTGCAGGTAAAAATATGCAAGTGTAATTTATTCCTTTCATATTTCCTTTTAAGTATCTTTCAAAACACTTTCAGATATTCAATTTTAAAGCCTCTGGACCCTTGAAAGTTAGCAGATCAGTTTTTCCAGATTAAGAAACTTAATCCTTAAGAATTCAATTATATAACTTCGCTAAATAAAGGAGGATCTAGGACTGGAAATACTTCTGTCTGACTTTTACTCTGGATATTGTCTCTTGAAGATGAAGACAAAGGCCAGCTATTAACAAACAGATCAAGACATTCACAAGCCTTACCCTTACATCTAAGTAAATAAAAAATCCCCATGAATTTCTAGGTTTCAAAATTTCCAATATGGTGGCCATTTCTGGGTTTCCTCTTATGATCTACTTTGTTTCCTCCAGATTAAATGTCCTCATTTTCACTCAGTAATTAAACCATCTAAGTTGCTCTTCTAGACACAAAAATATAAATAAGAGCCCAATAATAAGGGAAGCATGACGATATTTCAAAGATGTGAACAAAATAAAATAGTATGGAAAGAGAAGGGCGTATGATCTTCAATTCAGAGTTTCGGTGAAATCTCTCTGAAGAGGGGAGAATTGGAGCAGGGCAAAACAAAAAGAAGGAGCAAGACAGTTGGAGATCTGTGGGTGTGTGGTGAGTGAGTTCTGATTGGTAGGGAAAGTATGAAGGTACATCACGAAAAACCTAAAGTTGTTAGCGCACAAGGTAGCTGAGAAATAGGTATCAGTTCAAGCTGGTATTGGGATGGAAATAAGAGAAATAAGATAAAAGAGACAACCTTCCAGAACCAACGCAATTACTTAAGAGAGCTACATTTCACTTGACCGGGGTGGGGAGGTATTGTCTTCCATGGGGGATACAAATCCCGTGGCTCAGACAGTGTGGGCTGGGGCTGGTGGCATCATCAGCACACGACAACTTGTAATAAATACAGATTATTAGGTTTCACCCCCAGCGTACTGAATCAGGATTTCTTGAGCTGAAACCCAGTGCTCGGTGTTTTAACAAACCCTCCGGGTGATTTTGATGCAAACCGAAGCCTGAGATGCATCTTTACGTATAGTACTGTTTTGTAAACAGATGAGCGCAAGGCTGTGGGAAAAGCAGAAGGTGGGAGAGAAGCAAAGGTTATGAGTTAATAGAAAAGGGACACCCGTAGACAAAGAGAGAAACCTCGCTCCTGAGGGCTGAACCCCGAGATGGGGCTCGCAAGGATGCTGGGTCACAAACACAGATTCTTTGATTAGGATCCTCCAAGCGATCTCACCGTAAATCATTTAAGACCAAAAAAGCATATGGCAATTATAATAAATAAGGATACTATGTTTTTCCTTATAATTTATTTGAAAAGCACCAAATTGTTAATAAGAAAACCTGTAGTCGGTTAACTGGCGCTGCTATAGGAAGCTGGACAGGCTGTTTCATTTACCCCTCTATACACAGATCCATGAATTTCTAGTCCATTACTGACAGATGGCGCAAACGGGAAATAAGATGGAGAAATGGTTGCGGACATTGCCTGGGAGGAATTGTGTATTCAGATGGAGTGTTTGAGTGCCATCTATGAATTCTTCATCCTATATTCACGCTGCACTGTTTCTTTAACATTTGAGAAAAATCTTTAACATTTCTTTGGCAAACTGAAAGTTCCCTCCCTTTGCCCATGGATTTCAAATGTGGAGATAGAAACACGATGAATGAACGGGCTCACAGTGTGAGCATATTCGGAATTTCTGCCATTATTTCACTCAGCATTTGAGAAAGTGGACTTCCGAGAAAGGCACTCAGGTGCTCAGATATGTGCAGGGTATATTGTATATTGCATTAAGCTGACTGTGCAGAAGAGGAGAGTTTTGTGAGTTTGTGTGTGTGCGTGCAATGGTTTTTCTTAATTTTTTAAGTTTATTTATTTATTTATTTATGAAAGAGAGAGCACAAGCAGAGGGAAGAGGCAGAGGGAAGAGGCAGAGGGAGAAACAGGCTCCCCGCTGAGCAAGGAGCCTGATGTGGGACTCGTCCTGACCTGAGCTGAAGGCAGACTCTCAACCAACTGAGCCAAGCAAGCACCCACGGTTTTTCTTAATTTTTAAGAAAGACCTGTGAAGTGAAGGGATTTTGTGATAAGAAACCGAAGGACATAGGTGAAAAGTCCGGGTACCTGTTTCCGGTCCCGACTTTGGCACAAAACACTGGAAAACAAACAAACATACAAGTGACTTGGGCAAGTTTGGACTAAATCAAGAGCTATTTATCCAAAAGGGTTAAGAATGCACTGTGACCATCTGTTACAAGAACTCTTCCTTTTGGCTTGCCAACAGATTTTCGGTCAGGCGTAAACCTGTGGCCTCATGGAGTAAAGTGGCAAACCGTGTGTGTTTTCTTCTGCAGTCACACTGGGATTCAGATTAACAGCATTAAGAGCCAATGTTCTGCCATGACATTAACAAGAAATAATAAGAGAAAGATTTCATGCTCACAGAGGAGTCTCCTCTCACGATATATATGTATACACACACATATATACATATATATATACATATATAAATATGTATGTATCACATCACACTTACATGTATGTACAACGTTGGTTTCACTTTTCCCATTGCCTAAAGAATGGCGATGGGTGAGTTGTACTAAATCTCATACCACTCTATTAGCTTCTCTAATGATAAACTAAGACAGCGGCTGGAAGAGTTCCCAATATTCTGTAAAGCACTTAAAAAATAATCATTGTTAATGTTTAATGTTTAATTTTTCCTAAATTTACTTACTGTGCTCAAAATGCAAGGAGGCTTTTCAAAGATGATTCTACAAAGATTTAGAATTAATTGCAATTATCCTTGATCACTCTGGATTTATCAGTTCCCATCATCATTCTGTTATCTTTCATCATGCAAAGGGAGCAGACTGCCTTTTCAAACTGTCTTCCCAAACCAGCAACTTTCCATTCCATTCTGTTCCTCAAACTTTTCCTCATCGCAGCCTATCTCCCTTAAGGGACATAGAATCCATCTGCCTAAGTTTGGTACACATTTATGAGGCTGCATTTAAGGCGTGGAAGATTTAGGCTGCTGAGCTACCAACTCATCTCCTGATTTCCCATTTATTTGGTTTTATCTATTATGACAGTACATTTGAGGAGTTCTTCAGGAAACTTATCTAGGAGTTCCCAGATGGTACCTGAAGATAAAGAGCACTTTTTCTTCCTCTAAATCTTCAATATCGTTCTTTTTCAGGGCCTTAAAACATATTAACTCTATTCTTAGATGAGCACTAATAAGGAACCTTGGCAAATGGCTTCACCCCTTTCCTCTCCAAGCCCCATGTTATTGACTCACCGCAAGGAGATGAGAGCTGAGGACATTTCTCACCCTCCTCCAGGGTACATCCCTGGATAGCATCCCTTGATGAAGATAATAGGCAGCATGGGCTTTGGGGCAGCAAATGGGTTTAACCATGTCACTGCCAAAGAAGTTTTGCAATGGGCTGTAAAGAAACTCCATCCTGGGGCGCCTGGGTGGCTCAGTCGTTAAGCGTCTGCCTTCGGCTCAGGGCGTGATCCCGGCGTTCTGGGATCGAGCCCCACATCAGGCTCCTCCGCTGGGAGCCTTCTTCCTCTCCCACTCCCTCTGCTTGTGTTTCCTCTCTCACTGGCTGTCTCTATCTCTGTCAAATAAATAAAAACTCTTTAAAAAAAAAAAAAAAAAAAAGAAACTCCATCCTGATTGGAATCCTTTGGTCCTGTCCAGTCTGTCTCAGTTACTGAGTCTTCTTATATTATGATTAAAAAGTAATTGGCTGTTGAGAGTCGAAGCTTCAACATCAAAAAGACCTGAGTTGAATGTCTCAATTTCCTCTCCTGTGAAATTGGAATAGTGAAAGAAACTAATGCACAATGTTGCTGTGAGGATTAAGTCAGGTACTCCATTAAAAAAAACCCATAATCATGTTTGTCAATACTCAAATAATTACCTATTATTTTATTATTATATCATAATAACATTGTATTTAATATAATAATATATGCAAATCACTTACTGTCATTCCTTAAAAAAGCGCACATTAAGCACTTAATTAGCTTAGTGATGATGATGTTGGTGTACATATGAGTGCAACAAAGAAACTTTCTACTGTCGCAACAGAAATAATAAAAGTCCAATAAAATGAAGGACTTTACGACTTAGGGGAAAATAGAAATAGAAAATAAATGGAAATAAACAGAGTAGAAATCACACGTTTAGCCACAGCGTTGTATTGAAAACCCAGGCAGATGATTCATACTTCCTCAAAGGAATGTTTTGTAAATTTCTTTGTTTCACCATACAGGTGCAAAACAAAAAAGCTCAGCTCTTGTAAGCACACACATTTGTCAAAACTTTGAGAATGAATGCAAGAAAATAGGGAGGCCCCAAAACTTTCAGCCTCAATGTTATATGTCATAAAGAAGAAATGGATGTTGAACGTATTCCAACAGATAAACAACTCTAACCCTGGGCAAGATAGATATAAAAGAGATCAGATATTGAAAAGCAGACAGTGCAGAGCTCTGATTCCTTGTGATAAAGGAAACAAGACGTGAACTCCATATCCATCCAGGCTTTCTGCCAGACTGCACTTTAAAAACTCAGACAAGGGGCACCTGGGTGGCACAGCGGTTAAGCGTCTGCCTTCGGCTCAGGGCGTGATCTCGGCGTTCTGGGATCGAGCCCCACATCAGGCTCCTCCGCTATGAGCCTGCTTCTTCCTCTCCCACTCCCCCTGCTTGTGTTCCCTCTCTCGCTGGCTGTCTCTCTCTCTGTCGAATAAATAAATAAAATCTTAATAAATAAATAAATAAATAAATAAATAAATAAATAAATAAATAAAAAAACTCAGACAAGGAAGTTGAATGCAATTTGAGGGCAGCTCTCTCCTTAATGGAGGGAGAAAAGACAGAAGTGATTTTAGAGGCTGTGAGGAATCAAAATTTTAGGGGCACCTACTGGATATGAAGAAGTCCTAGAAATCTGCTTAGGTGTCCACCCGAGGTTTTCACCAAGTACTAAGCCGCAGATTCACAGGTCAAGATTCCAAAAATCTTGGCAGAAAAACATCTCTGAGGCAAAGGGTGGGCTATAAGTTGCCTGGAGATTCTGGAGTTCATTCAGTACTGGGACACACTGGAGGTCCAACAAGGCAGAGTGGACAGAGCTTTTTGAATACCCTGGACATTGACCCAAAACCCTAGAAGGGCCATGCCTTAAGAAGAGAGAGTATGTGGTGTGGTTTCTGATTTCATGAAACTGATTCAATATCATGTGCTGCTTTGACATCTGAAAGTGGGAGTGCATCAGAAAGCCTAACCATAAGCTTCCCTGCTCTTCTCCAGACATGCCCACATCCAGTGGACAAGGGTCCCCTCCCGGTTAGTTCCCCTATCAATCAAACCAGCTGCACTCCATTCAACTAATGACTTTCACTTCCCTGTAAGCCGATAAAATTATTCAAACAAGGCACTCAGATCGTCCTGTGGGAATGAGAGGGGTGACCCCACCTTGCTGTTACCACAGAACCTGCTTCCCATGGCCCCTTGTTTGTTCACTCTGTCCCCAAGTGCCCCCCGCCCCCGTGTGCCCCTTGCCTGGCATGCCATTTCCTCTTTCCCTAGTCGGTGAGTATCTATGGCTAATAAAATGGCTCTCAATCTTATCTTTGCCGTGTCAAGTACCATGCTTCCACCCATTTCTGTAACCCTAGAGTAGAAATCTCTTTCTCACCAACAGGGTGAATAGGAGGCGAGAATACTATAACCAAAGAACAAGGACTAATGAGGCTTAAAAGCAACATGCCAAAACATTAACATGATGCTCTGCTAAATTCACTGTCTGCCATGTCAAACCAGACTCTCTCTATATAACATAATATGACCCAGATTCCCAATTACATTGCATTTGCAGTACCAATGGGCACATAAAAAAAAGAGAGAGAAAAGCAGAAAGATAATCAGAATAAAGCAAAACAGGCAATAAAAAGAGATTCCGGATGAACAGAGATTCTGGAATTAGAGGAAAAGAGTTTTAAAACAGTTATGACAAATATGCTTGCACATGTAAAGAAAAACATGGACATAAGCAGTCATGTATATGTATATATGTGTGTATGTATGTGTATATATATGTGTGTGTATGTATGTATGTATATATATATATATATGTATATAGTCATGTGTGCTTGTGTGTGTGTATACATAATTCAGCACCATGGGGTGCATTCTAGCTTTCTCTCACTTGCTTATTTCTTATTTCTTATCTCTCACATGACTATATTCTTTGTCAAAACTCAGAATCGTAAACCACAAACCGTAAACTTTGCTGCATGTAAATTTAAAAAAGAAAAAAAATATTGGGGGATCCCATAATAGATGGCTGACTATGAAAAAATATCGTAGTTGTATTACAAACGTATGACACAGTCTCACTAAAGGACATGAAGGAACAAGGAGCCGATCTCAGTAACTTCAGAAAATGGTATTTTGACTGGGCATTGTAAGTTTCGTGACCTGGACCTGCACACACACATTGCACTCGATGCGGTAAGTTTGTCCCCAGCAGGAGCGTGGGTTAATCATTTTGAAACTACATTCATGTAGACAAGGGATGAAATGATGAAAAAATCAATTCAACTTCATTCACAGAGCTGGTGAAGATTGGACGCTGTGCCCACCCTTCATGTATCACGGAGCTTGAAAAAATATTGAACTGCCTAATAGTCACATTGGGACACATTTTATTATATCAATCAAGGTCTTTATTTCTTTAAATGTATTTAGAAGTTTTGAAATATTTTATTTGGTTTATATTTTCCAGTGTAACCCACACCTATAGTTATTATACAAATCACAAGAAAAACATTTTGAGTTTATGTATTTGCCTAATTTTCAGAAAGTATAGCAAGGGAGGTCCTCTTGAGCTTAATTTTATAAATAAAACTCTAGGTTTTTAGTTGGAGGGCATCTTAGATGTCTTTGAATTCCACTCTTCTAATCTGTTTGTTACATGTTAATGATACTCTCTCAAGATCCTGTCAGTGTCCTCTGTAATAACCCGAGTCTTCTACAGGCTGATATTGATTTTTGCAGAATGAGCAACATGTTTTTTTCTCATTAAACAAGTATCATTTTCAATGGTGTATGTTTAACACATTTCAATACATTTCAATTAGTGTTTTTGAATAATTAATTGATTGATACATCAGATGGAAGCCATATACTCTTCATCTCTGTGACTCAGAGTTTTCCTGGGTGGAACATCTTCCGAATGCGTACTCGAATCTCTTTGGTTTTAACACTGTAGACAATTGGGTTGAGCACTGGAGGAACAAGAAAGTGCAGATAGGAGAGAAGCATGTATACTTGAGCTGGTAGCTTCTTTTTCCCAAAGCGGTGAATCATTGACAGGCTGACCAATGGGGTATAAAATAGTAATACAGCACAGAAGTGGGAAATGCAGGTGTTAAAGGCTTTGAGCCGCTCCGTGTTAGAAGCAATGCTCAATACTGTCCTCAAGATTAGCACATAGGAGAGGAGAATGAGTACAGCATCCAACCCCAGTGTGGAGAGCATGACGAAGAGCCCAAAGCCACTGTTCACAAGAGTACTGGAACTGGCTAGTCTTAAGACATCAGGATGAACACAGTATGAATGAGACAGAACATTCACAGGCTGAAACTGCAGTCTTCCAAGGAGCACAGGCAGGGGCAGGTGGAGAGCAGCACTTCGGGTCACAATGGCCAGCCCAATGGCCCCAATGCGCTTGGTTGTGAGAATGGTGGCATAGCGTAAGGGCTCTCGAATAGCCACACAGCGGTCAAAGGCCATGGCCAAGAGCACAGCTGATTCAATCACTGAAAAAGTATGGATGAAGAAGAGTTGCATAAAGCAGGTTGCAGCTCCCACCTTTCTCTGGCCTAGGAGAAAGACAGCTGCCATTGAAGGCAGTGTAGAAGCTGAGAGGCCCAGGTCAGCCATTGAGAGCATAGACAGGAAGAGGTACATGGGTGTGTGGAGGCTGGGCACGGACTTGACAATGCACATTATGGTGACATTGCCCAACAAAGAGAGAACATAGACAGAGCAGACAGGGATAGCTGTCCAGCAATGAGCGGCCTCCAGTCCCGGGAGATCCATCAGTATGAAGGTGAAGCTGCCGGCATTACTGTTGTTGAGAACTGCCATAATTTTGGGAAGAGCTTGCCCTGGAAAAATTATAAAGAAGGCAAAGAATCATTCTTTCATAGCGTTTTCCTAGCATCTCATCCCACAGCACCCACGGCCTGTGTCTGCCGAGTAATGTCACTCTCCTCCTGTTCTTACAGAACCGAATCCCTTTCCTTTAGAGATGCCCCTAGAGTACAAATGCTGTCTCTCTTCTCGGAGGTTTGCCCTAGTTTTCAGGGGCTGTTTGTGCCTTTCACACAGAGAAAATACCTTCCCCACTTGAAGATGTTTCAAGGTTTGAAAAATGGAAAGGAAAACTCTGTGGTGAGAGCACAGGATACAGATGCATAAGCTAGATTAGTTTTAATACCAGAAAATGGGTTCTAAAGAAAACAAGAGAAGGATACTTATATTTAATGGCTGCTTGGGAGTTAGAAAATCAAGTATAAGAATGTTAATACTGACTCTGGACTCTGATGTCACCGGATATTATCTTTTGCTCTGACAGGGATTTAAAGGTAGTACCTGTGGCAAGAAGACACCAGGAAGGTTTGTCTTGATGTGTATGTCTAATGGATTAAATCCCTTCTCAACCTCTGTTATCACTCTCTGAAAAAATGCTGGATAGCTGGGGTGAATGTGTGAGAGGAAGAAGGTGGAGAGTAGATAATATTTGCAGTTGGAAATACGTATATTCTCAGTGGCGTCACACATTTACTGAGCTCCTACTGTGTACTCAATTTAAGTAATATAATATAGACAATATGTTTGAAGGGCTAGTAATCCAGTGGTCAGCACAGAACGCATCCATGAGGAGACTCATGGATGACCATGGGACAGATAAGAGATCCTAACTGGGAATCTACATTCTGCTCTCCACAACACATTTTTTTTAATTAAAGATTTTACTTATTTATTCCAGAGAGAGAGAGAGTGGGGGGAGGAGCAGAGGGAGAGAGACAAGCAGACTCCAAGCTGAACGTGGAGCCTGACACGGGCTTGATCCCAGGACCCTGAGGTCATGACTCCAGCTGAAACCATGACTCAGACACTTAACTGACTGAGCCCCCACAACTCACCTTTCTAAGTAATGATCTTGGGTACTTTCAAAGACAATTATTAAAGAAAGGAACACAATGTGAAATCTGATTACCTAGAGTTCAAGAGAAACTTGGGCACATACATGAAGTTCACATTGAATGATGATTTTCTTTGCTAACATCTTAGGAAAATTCTCTTAACAGCGGAGGTTTCAACATGTTCTACCTTTTTGAACACTAATTATAATATTGCCCTCTAAAGTCATAAAGAATACCTACAGTTCCCTTTCAACATGCTAACCATTGGTCTAAGTAAAACCCAGACAAGAAATTCCGTGAAGAGTGAACAACATGTCAGAATCAAAGCAACATGGTAATTGAACAATAAATCAATATTGGCAATTATTATAGGATGGGTTGGGGAGGAAGAAAAAGAGTGATAACCACCTACGAGAAAGGCAAAAAGCAAAGGCAGTCCTGTCAGATTTGAGAAAGGGTCTGCACTAGAAAGCGTAGGACTGGGATTTAGTGTGCTTTTACCTGCGGAGAGGTGAGGGTGGGCGAGTACCAGCCATCATTTTTGTTGTTCTAATAAAAACTCCCTCTGAACTTTGGTTACAGAGGGTGAGGTATGCTGTTCTTACACTTTGGATCCATCAACTTGCCTCAACAAGTTTTACTTATAAGCTGTTAACCACAGTGTCTTTTCAAAAGAAAGGAAAAGCACTGCTCCCTAGTAATACACCAAAATTCTCATAAATGCAGAGAAGTTATCATTATTAACCAAAATAAAACATCTGAGACTCAGCATTAATATTCCTGGGAGAGTATTTAACACACTGGTATGAATAAAATAGTAAATGCATAGCTAAAACATAACCAGAGTGGGAAAGAAGAAAATTTTATATTCGGAAGCCATGAGATGATACGGGATAAGCTGGTGATCAATTCACAGATGGGCTGCTTGGGAGTCTCGGCCTTGCCTCTACCTTCTAAGGATGTCAGAAACAAAAGGCTGCTGCAATCAGACTCTAAAGCGTGGGGGATGGATTCAGTCTCTGTGTCTGATTCTGTCCAGTGATAGGTATTGCACTGTGTAGGGACCCAGTCACCTCAGGAATGCAAACTTCCACCCTCCGAGGACAGTGGATCCTCACAAAACATAAGGCCAAGTGGGAAAAATCAGGGACACTAAGGATTTGGGGAATTGCCTGAGACAGGAAAGCAGGGAATGAAGACAGTAGCAGACACTGCATTTAGTGAATAGTATGAACTATTTTTTCAATATAATTCAACTCCTGTTATGTATCAGGCACATTACTATACTTTGCAGGGAGATAAATTCTAATACTGAATAATGATCTAAACAGCATCATTTCATCTGAGATAGCTGTGATAATCGGTATGGGATGACAGAGAAGCATTTTTTTTTTTAAGCTTGTAGTAAAATGCTTTATTTTTTTAATAATTTTTTATTATATTACATTAGTCACCATATTGTACATCCCTAGTTTTTGATGTAAAGTTCCATGATTCATTAGTTGCGTATAACACCCAGTGCACCATGCAATACATGCCTTCCTTAATATCCATCACCGGCCTACCCCAATCCCCCAGCCCCCTCCCCTCTGAAGCCCTCAGTTTATTTCCCAGAAGAAAGGGAAGAAGAAAGGGGGGGTAAACAGAAGGGTTCGGAATGAACCATGAGAGACTATGGACTCTGGGAAACAGAGAAGCGTTCTAACAGGCCCAGGCATGGTGCTAAGTGTTGACTCCAGCAGAGGTTAGAAGCATGCATTTCTCTGCCTATTTCACCTCATGCCATCCACTGCTGAGTGTGAGCAGTTGGGGGAATTATCCCTCCCACGTGAACATTTGACAGGACATTTATGGTCACAAAGTGAGTAGCAAAAATGTTATGTTCTTTACTGGAGCTTTGCCAGAAAAAAAAGAAAAAGAAAAGAAACAAACTTTTAAGATTTTTTAAGTCATCTTGTCCAATTCCCACTATATTAAGTCTGCAGCACCCCCAAAATGAATGTGAAACTCCCTAAGAAAGTAAGCTATTCTATTGTGATATTTATGTAATTAAGGAAATGTACCTTTCTGCATTGCTTTTTGTGCAAGTTGGAAAAGTGTTCTAAGCCCTTACATAGTAATTCACAGTCCAGATTGCACCTGTGTTCAAGCATTCCAGCCTGCATTCTCATCTGATAAAATGAGCCACCTGGATATTTCCTTTACTCCCATAGTCCTAAAGGATTTTTGTATGTTTAATATTTAGTAAGAGTAGCTATATAATGTGGGCATTCATTTACCATAGAGAAGGGGCGCACATTACAAACTCTGGATTTTATCTTAAAGAAATGCTAAAATGACACATTAACAAGGAGTGGAAAGCAGGACACCTCTGGATAAAGGCCAGGGCTTACAGTGCAAGCCAATGTTCTCCTCTCTCTCTTTTTGATTTAAATTCAATTAGCAAACATATAATGCATCACTAATTTTTGATGTAATGTTCAGTGATTCATTAGTTGCATATAACACAATTCCCTCCACAGTTTCTTCCCTAAGTGTCTTATCATTATAAACTGAGTGGAGATGACATGTTGTTGAATAGCGCCTAATATTTGTAGAAGATGGTAGAAGTTTGAATTCCAGAAATCTTTTTAAAAATTATGCAACTTTCTAAGAAACACTGCTATGTTCTTCGGCATAGCAATGCCAGGGGGCTCTTTGGCTGTACAGATCTTGAAGCTTGTAAATGCTGCTTCAAAGCACCAAAGCTAGAAAGATGAAGTCCTGGAGCTGTTTGCCCTGCCCGGAGAAATACTACATGAACTAAATCACATCTGTTCTTCAGAGAGGCAAAGCAAGAACAGACTCAACTAGAGAGAACAAACTGATGGTCACCAGAGGGGAGGCGGGTGGGGGGATGGGTGGAATAGGTGATGGGGTTAAGGAGGGCACTTGTAATGAGCATCAGGAATTGTGTAGAAGTGTCGTATCACCGTATTGCTCACCTGAAACAGATATTACACTGTATGTTAACCAACTGGAATTTTAATAAAAACTTTTTAAAAAGAGTGTGAATGCAGAGCTATTATGCTTTCTAAAAATCTTATAGTCTAGGTTCAATATTATCAGTCCTTTAAGCTATTTCATTTAAGATAGGAACTCCACATAGCTCTTCATCCAGGGAGATTCATTAGTAAATATTTGGGGTTGCCTCTATTACAAGGTTGGGTGAGAATTATAAATCATATTTCAGATTTCCAGTTTCCCTCCCTCCCTTCTTCCCTCCTTTCCTTCTTTCCTTTCTTCTTCCTTTTTGTCTTTCTTACAACGGTTATTTATGGATGACCCCTTATATGTCTTCACAAATGATGTTTGACCTGACCATTGATCTTAAACTCTAAGGGAAATAATTGAGTGATTGTTGGGTAAGGAAAAGGGGCCAGGGATCGTTCCCCCAAAACTACAAAATATATCAAAACGAGGATTAGAGGTGCTGTATACCGCCAGGAAATGTCCTTCCTGTCAGAGGTCCTCATACAAAGTTTGCACCTGTGTCTAGAATAGCCCATGACTTCTCTTGACTTCCGTCCCAGGTATGCGTACAGCAGGGTTTGAGCTAACCTCGTCTGAGGTGATTCTATCACTCACCAGACCCCAGGGCAGGGACGCAAGCTCTGCGAATTGTGCAGCTGGAGCCTCGTGAGGCTCCCTCTTGAGCACAGCGCCAAGCGAGCGGGTTTATAAGGCGCATTCCAGAGGCTCTCACCCAGTCCCGGTGAGACTCACACCCAATCCTTGTGGTATAAGGTCTCGGAGAAGCAGCCAATGCGCATGTGCCAGACAAAGGACTCTACTGCTCGTCTTTGTGGGTGTTTGCCAGGTTTCCAGATGACGTATGAAGTTAGCTCACAACACACAGCCAGTCCTACTTCAAGCTTCCCTGCTTCTGTTTCCAGTCTAAGATTTTTTTAGCCCCTTGGAGATAAAAGTCATCACACAGACTTTAGTATTTTGGCCCCAGGAGCACCTTGTATCATATTCAGATCTCCAGGACATATAATCCTTATTTTATCCTCCCTACACAGCCCCC